>NC_061121.1:71764547-71981745 GCF_002878395.1 Capsicum annuum
CGAAGCATTAAAAAATTAATAATATTTAATAAAAAAGATAAATTGAACATAAAATGACAAATTAACTCTTGATGTTTTAAATTAACTTGATGTCTTATATAAGGTCCATTTAATTTTTTTTCACAAGTATATTTTAGGGGAAAGTACAGAAATGGACATTTAGTCGAAATTAATTCCACAAAAATGGCCATGAAATTCAAATTTCATTTTCTAGCCATTTTAATTTTCTGACTTGTTCTATACCGTTTCTATACATATTCTATAAAGTTTCTATAAATATCTTATACATATAAATATTCTATATGAAAATTATATAATTTTGATACATAATTTATACAATAATTGTACAATTTTTTTTTACACATTTTATACAACGATTATATAATTTTTATACACTTTTTATACATTTATATATATATATATACCTATTTGATAGAACTATACAATGTCTATATGTATATCATAAATAGATACAGTCTATATAACAATTATACCGTTTTTATATAATTATATTTAATTATTATTTTTAAACAACAAAAAAAAAAGCAGAATATTTTTCAGTTAAAAAATGAGAAAATACATCAAATCCCCCCTCAACTTGTTAGCAAAATTTACTTTAGACCATAAACTAAGCAGACAATTATTTACCCCCTTTATGAACTTTAAAGTGTAGTATTTTGCTCTTTTAACGGCTGACATGGCAAGAAAAAAATAGAGGCACATTTCAGTGAAAAAAAGTATAAAAATTTTTAGTGGGACCCACTTTAATATTTTTAACCATTATATTTTTCCCTTCTTCCTCCCACCCTACCACCCCCATTTCTTCTTCTTCCTCACACCCCACCATCACCATTTCTTCTTTTTCACACACCATCACCCTCATTTCTTCTTCTTCCTCACAGTCCACCACCCCATATCTTCTTATTCCTCTCAGCCCACTACTTTAACTATTAAATTTAATTTTAATTTCAAGTAGATGAAACAAGTTAAAACACAAATCAAATATAAGAACACTAACCCAATAAACTTACGGCTAAAAAAGTTCTACAAATATTAAAATCCTTATAAGATTAGACATGACTTTTTTTTTGTCACTTTGTACAGACTTTTCTAGCTGCCCTACTTCATAGATTAAAAGTTAATGTGGATACATACTAAAGGACTTATATTACCAGAGCAAACAAGACTGGAATGCCTCATAACTTTGTTGTTAATTTGACATTTAATTAACGCTTCAAGATTACTAAAATCTTGGTCGCTTTTGAATATAAAATATAAATAGAAGTACTCGTAACTGAAACACATAAAATTTTATCGAAGGTTGAAAATTTGTGTTCACAACTTCATGATAAAATAGTTTGGACTGAGGCAGCTAAAATATTTTTTATTATCGTAATCCAAACTTCATGAAAAGTGAAATTTTTTTCTAGGAGTTTGAATTGATAAAGATTTCAATTCCATATGCAAGATTACTACTTTTCAGTTAACAGTCCGCCCAATTTTCTCAATAGATCCGACCCCGACCCAAACTATTTTTTTGTTTTCGCATGAAAACCTCCATCAAATTATCAAGAAAATTGTTTGGGTAAGTTCCTTGATTAAGGGCATTGGGGTGGGTTGAGGGAGGATGGTCTGAGAAAGAGAAAATAAGGTTGGTTGGGGGGGGGGGGGGGGGGGGGGGGAGGGGGGGGGGGGGGTTGGGGAAATAGAAAGGGGGGGGGGGGGGGGGGGGGGGGGGCGCTATTGAAGAAGGTGGAGGAGGATTGAGTACAATTACATCCAAAACTTTTTACTCTTTACCATTCTAGAAAATCCTTTCATTTATTTTTCTATATTGCCCGTTGATTTCAGCAAGTTTGAGAGATAGTTCGACGTATTCCCTGTGGGATCGACCCCAACCTAGTTGGATTACTATATTGTACATCAACCACTTTATATTTCAAAGGAGGTGTACTTTTGGGAGATTTCTAAATTTTGGCACCATTGTCGGGGAAAACAGTTGTTAATTGTTGATTGGATTTGTTGAAGTTTCTGGGCTTTATTTTCTTATATTTTTCTACTCTTATGGATATGACAGTTACAAAAAGAAGGGTGGAGTGATGATGAGTCTCTTTTTGTTGATCCTTATTCTTTTGATCTTATGCATTATGCAGGAGTGTGATAAATATATTATTGGAGCACAATAAAAGCATGCTATAAACATTGACACTCCTCGCAAAAGAAAGACATGAATCCAGTCAAAAAATTGATAGGTTTGTATTTGATATTCACAACATACAAGTAGAATCGAATGCGAAGGTTGGTGTATATAACACCTAATAGTTTAGTTATGAGTTGTGTGAGGCTAAAAAACTTCTTATAATCCAAATTGAGGAGCTATAATTGGAGGAGTCAACACTTGATCAGGCTTTTATGGATGTTGTCACTATTTAATAGAGCACACTTGATCGGGATTTTGTGGATAAGAAGCACTAGCAGTAGAGTAGGAACTAGAATTGTCCCACTTCTTCTTAGACCATTTTCCACCATCTCTACCATTTTGCTGTTGATCTCTATCTTGATCCAAACATCAAACTTCTTACTCTTCCTTTAACTTATCTCTGCTTGCTTCTTATTTTCTTATTCTACTTGTTTCATATACACCAAAAGTCTAGAGATTTCCATATCCTTGTTTAAAAAGGCAACGTTGCTCTCTAAGATTAACTCACGGGATAACCCAGAGGTAAACTTACTCATTCTAGCCCTCATGCTAGACACAATTCAGGAGCATGACATGACAAATAATAAAACTTTAAGTAATACTCATTTATTGACATCCTTCCTTGCTTCAAATTCACAAACCCCACGGCCTTTGCTTCCCTCAACTCCTAAGGAAAGAAGTGATCAAGAAAAATACTAGAGAAGTCATCCCACAAAGCTGACTCAGCATCATCGCCCTTAAGTTATTCCCACTTTTCAAAAAAGTGGTATGCTACATCCTTCAACTAATAGGCGGTGAACTCTACATCCTCCACATTAGTAGCATGCATTATACAAAAAAACCTTTTCTATTTCATCAATGAAATTTTAAGGATCTTCCTCGACTTTAGAACTAGTGAAAGTAGGAGGATTCAACATCATAAATTGGCCAACCCTAGTGACCTTAGATGATGGAGAAACAGAAGCAACACACTCAGTTTGAGAGGCCACCAACTGAGTAAGCAAAAGAATTGACTAGCAAAACTCAGCATTGGACATGCCACCCTGAGGTGCCTGAGAAGGGACAGGGGGAACCGATGGAGTTTCATCATGAAAGTTAGAAACAATGATCCTTGATCGGGTCTAAGCTCCTAGAGTTGGACGAGCTCCATCCACATTGTCCTTAGACGGGATAGAAGGGTTTCCACGAGCATTAGATCTTCTAGAAGGCATAATCTGTAACACATACATATGAGAATTAAAGGAGATTCAAGACCTTAGACTCTATAGCACGACAATAAAACAACAAGAATGGGAAACATTACTAAATGTCTATAGTCTCTCCCTAATAAGTGTGGCACACTACACACCTATAAATGAGACTTTACTTGACATTTGTTGGAAACCTAATGACACCAAACCTAGGCTCTGATACCATATATGTCATGACCCAAATATGAGCCTAGCTATGACGGGCATCTCAAGTCCTACATGGATCGAAGACCACCCTTTTTTACCTAACCAAATGACACACTATCCCTGATGTCGGATGATTTCTGAACAAATAACAAGATAAATTCAGTAAATCAAAAATACTTCTACGATCAATAACCAACAGCTGGCCAAAACAACCAAACAAAATTACGCAATCAACAGTAATCCAAACAAAGCCTTCTAAAAAGAGAACCAAAACTGAACATCAATAAAGTATCGGGACATCCCCCGACTGTAGCCAAAAACAAGTCTAAATAGCCTGAGACATAAGATACTAAAACATAAAAAATAGACTTTTGAAGTATGAAATCTCATCACTTTAATGTCAACTCATGCGCTGATTATGAATCCTAATCACTGAGCAGGAAAAGTAGAAGTATGACCAGTTCCTGCATTGGAGTGCTAGCGTGAAACTTAAGGATAATGATAACAAAATAACATGGTCAACAGTTCAAAATCATTCAAATCCAATGCACATAATAAAAAACATATATATATATATAGATATATATCACAAGACGGGATAGGAAAAAAACTTAACATGCACTTTAAAACTTTAGTCTAGATTATGTAGCTCAACCATCATAACATACAAAGGCATCCACGATCTATATAGGTCCAGCTCTTCCCTAGCTGGTAGGGACCCAGTACATGTGACTGCACAAACCAGAGAGTACGCATATACACTATAGAGGTTTGAACCTCCTGGCATATTAAGGTGACACGAGCACCAAATCATGTAATAAGATGCGGGGGACTCGAAACTCCTAATTATATGGTAATAATAACAAAGGGGGACTCAAACCTCCTGGTCATGTAAACCCTTGGGTCAACAACTGTGGTTTCCATTGTTGGTCCCTCAGGACCTCCACTTTTATGACTCATCCATATTACCCGTATTAAAGCTTATTTAAAATAAGTATCACATATTGCTATTTATTGAACCATATTACACATTAGGTCATTTGTTGTTGGTATCATTATACCAACTACACTTATAAGGTAACATCAACATGCCACACCAATTATCTTCACTTGGGGAAATTCACAACCTTCTTGGTTTAATTACACATTAGTTTAGGGGATTACACAACTCCATAAAGTTCAATTCAAAATCATTATGCAATATTACAAGAACAGTTCAAATTACCATATTTTATATAACTAAAACCAATTACACAATATGGGGTTGGGGTCATTACCACTTTAAAAGTCACAAGTTTTGGGAAAATCACAATTCCCAAGTTTATTCACCATACCCATGCACCTAAAAGTTTAAAATCATAATTAAAGCATGATTAATTACCTGTAAACTATGAGAAACATTGTTCAATCCATAGACATTCAAAACCCTCAACTCTTGTATCAAAAACAACATCACTATCTCATAAACAATACTTTAAAACGTATGTTTTTAACAAATTAACAATGTGGGAAGAGTAACATGCTTGAAATATCAAGTTTCACGAAAGTGTTTGAGTACGTTCAACATGAATATAATCCCCTTAAGTGCTTTATGGACATGGGATTTTAATTGGGAAAGGAGGGAATTTTCCAAAGTGCCCCCAATAAAAACTGAATTTTAGTCGTCAATGACTACGGGTCACAATACGACTTGTATAGTCTCATTATGTCTCTTCAGCATGAGTTGTGGCCAAGGCAGTTCCCAAGACATCCACACACTGTTGACCCTACGACTCATCTAGTACCACTTATATTAGGACCCTACGACTCATAAGGTCTAATCGTAGTCAACACAGAACCCAATTGGGCAAACTCTGGACATCCTACGATTTGCATCCAATGATTTGTAAAAATTCCTTATGGCTCATAGTGAACCACTTATACTTAGAGTTGACCTTAGCCACTTAATTACTGATTTGGTTATGATCATGTCCTTAGGAACCATCAAGACTCCCTACGACTCGTATCCCTATGTCGTACTTAGGATAGTAATTCAAGAACCATTCACTAGAAACCTTACGACTAGGGTCACCTAACTTGTCAAAACACCCCACGACTCATAGGGTAAGTCGTAGTCAAGACAACGAGGATTAAAATTTTAAAAAATTTCAAGGACCAAAAACCTGGGGTGTTACAGATTGAAACTGAAAAAAAAGTATTATAATTCACATAATTAAAAATTTAAATTATTTTAATGATTGCTTATCTAAATTATATATGTGTCACATAAATTAAACAAAAACATAACATATATTGGGCTTGTGCTAGTCCTCGTCCTTCAATGTCTATTATATATATATATATATATATTAATTAATTATTATGATTTACAATATTTATTGTCTCATTTTCAGATAATATATGTTATTTTTTGCCCTCCTCTATCCTATCCTAATTTATGTAGCACTAATATAATTTTGATAGTCAACAAAATATTTGTGTTGACATATCATTTTGTGTCTATTTTAATTTTTATGAAATATTACTAATTTTTTAATGCTTGGATGACCATAATAATTAGTTAGGGGTGATATGGTAAATTCACGATCGAAGTAGTGAACCGTACATGTCTTAAATGACTTAAAATAACAAGTTAGAAATGATATAGCAAAATTACTGTAAAAAATACTTGTCAAGAAAATTTAAGTGGGCTACGTTAGGTTAATTTAAAATATAAAGAGTTAATTTCTCATTTTATGTGTATTTTGTTCTTTTTTATTAAATATTACTGATTTTTTTAATACTTAGATGATATAGTAAAATTATGGTTCCAGTAGCTGAAACAGGCATATCATAAATGTCTATTTTACTTTTTTTTTAATTAAATGTTATTACTTTTCTAATACGTAAATGAGTTAAAATAATTATTTAGGAGTGATACAGTAAAATTATGATTGAAGCAGCCAAAATAAGCAACACAAACGTACATGTCGACCTTGTGCCTGCTTTAGTAGGTTGACTCTCTCTTATTATATATAGTAATGAATGTGCAGTTAGCTAAGTATTGTTGTAGAAAAAAAATATGTAAAAGTTCATAAAGAATAAAATTACAGTTGGAGTGAATTATGAGGTTATTAAAAATTATTTCATAATTGTAAAAGAATTGTGCGAAACATGGATATTTTCACTAGTAAAATAATAAAGAACTAGTACGGAGAAAGAAATTACAAGCAATAATAAGGAAGAAATGACCCTTCTATAATTAAAATAGCCGTTACAGAGTATTAATCATAATTAAGATGGAAAAATACAACGTAAGGACATCATATCCATGATTTGAATTTGTGGACACGTTTTTAGATTTTTTTTTTTTAATGCTACTATTATTTTAAGGCTATAAAGTTTCAAATAGTTTACCATTTTAGTAAAAGCTAGAGATTTAAAAAAGAAATAAAAAAAAGAAGAAATTAAAAAAAATATAACGAATAAGTAAAAAATTAATGTAAAACGTTATATAAATATTCTTTTGGATTTTATTTTAGCTCACATGTGCACACTATTAAAGAGTGAAGTTACTCTTTATTACCACTAACACTGCAGGAGTGTCACGACCACGTACCTGTTAGACTTCTCCGAGTGAGTTGAGTAAATAAAATTTTAATATGGGGGGTTCTAAACTAAAAAATAGTGTTGTGTCTAGTGGTGATTTGTGAATCACGGTGTTGGTTTTGTGGTGTTGCATTCCATTAGGGGATGACCCAGTGAACTAGACCTCCTTAGAAAATTTTGAGACTTAAATTGAAGTCGTAGTATGTGATTTGATTGGCTGCCGCATAGAGATTACATCGCGATGCCTTAACTATGAATATTGTGTTGTGAAATGGGGACTAAGACTCGGTACTTCCTGAGCTACTAATTAAGGACCACATAGGCAATAGATTTTTGATATAGTGAGAACGTTGTTGCGATCGAAGTCTCGTCGTACTGGGCTGAGAAAATCTTCAGAGCCACCATAATGGGCCTTATTTCTCCATAGCAGAACCGCTGCAGTGACATAAGGTCTATCGCAATGGATGACACAAAGTAGAATGTCTGATTTAAGTCACTTATTTTGAATTTTATTTCAGAAACTCCAAAACGCCATTCTAAAACTCTAAAGAGACAATTTCCAAAGGCTAGGGTAAAATTCTCTCTTTGAGGTAAGTTATTTCATTAATTTCTTTGCCTAGTAATCCGCTAACATCTTAAATTTATTGAAAAAATTATAATGGTGGAATTGTGGGTTAGAACCCTAGGTTCATAAAAAGTGTGGAAAAAACCTATGGGTAGATGTAACATCATCTAGAATGCTTTTAGGTTGCAAATTACGAATTCCTACTATGAATTTTTTGTCCTTAAATAGGATTTGTGGTAATTGAGAACCTTAAGTTTAATAAAGAGGAGACATTTAACATAAAAACTATTTTAAAGGGGATAATTTGAGTAGAAACTCTATGAATTGAGATAATGTGAATATTGCAGAAACAAGTTGATAATTGAATGACCCTTGGATAACGTTATTGAGTCTGAATAAGGGTAGATTAATAAGTTTGAATTTTCAAGGCATTTATTTAAAGAGTAAATGATTAATTACTCTTATAATTGTTTGTTTTATACTATGAACATTCTGAGGCATTGAGGAAAGGAAAAGTTTTTATAGTTTAGCTTGCTTGTTCTAGATTCTTCAAATTGAGGTAGGTTATGATTTATACAAAGTTAGACTTGATTTAGTATTTTGTATATTTTGTGGTTGATAAGCATGTTGATTGGTCTTCAGACATAGTCAGTGGTTGTGTATTGTGTTAGCTTGACAAAACTTATATGAATTAGTTGTATGATTGTTGAAGACTATTTTAAATGACTTATGATTAGAAAGTGCACTTGTTATATTTTCTGTACTTGATGTAGTATCTTATAGATAGTTGAATATGGGAACATACTGAGATATGTTAAAAGAGGTTGAGAATATATTGGCCATTCTATAGATTAAGTGACTCAAGTCCGATGTGAGCTTATGAGTGAGAGATTTTGTTGGAAAGAGGATACCATCCCGGTACAGTACATGGACCCTAGGTTGTCCCTTGTAGGTTATTACTAGTTGGATAGAAATAAGTCGTTTATCATGTGCATACAAATGAGTCATTTTTGTGAGTTTTGATATGAAATAGAGTGAGATTGATAAGGTACAGAGGCTATACAACTACGAAATTAGTGTGTACAAGACCAATGATTTGTGATGTGATTGCTTATATTTGTAGGACTTTATAATGACTTGATATGTCTTTTATTATTAGATTTGGTGTATTTGTTTCGTGACTTATATGTCATTTTTATTGTTGGTTATGATGTGTCTAGAATTTGGGTGATTTACTTGGTTGATGTAACTACTTGATTTTCTATTTACATATCTGTCTACTTATTTATGTAATTCATGAGATGTACTTGCTACTAATTTGAGTCAGCCTATAACGCCTACCTGTACATAGTGTTTATATTGATACTACTCATGTACTCCTTTTTGAGTGCAGACTGTATTTCATAGACTTTGATGCAACCTCACATCTAGCACCTTTCAGTCGATCGATTCAACAGTGATCTACTCCTATTTAGGCTGCCACGATTCTTTCTAGTTAAAATTGTCTTTTCTTTAGAGAAGTTATTTATTAATAACTTTTGGACTACTCTAAGAAACTATTTTGTTAGCATCCTTTATACGATGACTTACAAATCTTTGGGATGCAATAGTTAGACTTTCATATTTTATTTAATTAAGTTGAGATTTGATTACTATGAATGGTAAGCTGGTTTATTCTATTAAATGAACTAATTAAGGAATGGGTTAGATGGTGATAAATGGTTCTTCCATGAGAGTATTAGTATGGGTGTCACTCATGACCATTTGGATTATAGGAAAGTTGGTATTATAACTTTAGGTTCATCGATCTCATTTGTAATGACCCGAGACTACCCCTTAGTCAATACATGGTTCTAACGGTCCCGAGATACCACAAGCTAACCTATAAGATGGTACCTGCTATGAGTACTAAATAATATGATCATAAATACGAAAGAATACTAATATGCCATAAAGTTTTAATAACTAAATTTAAAACTAAAATATGAGTCTATAGAAACAGCTGATTGAATCTGATAAAATAAAGATAAATTGGATCACTAACTGTAATATCTGAATACTGAATAACTGACTTTAATGTCTGAAATGCCTCTATAACTGTCTGACTGAATATGAGTTGATGGGACATGCCCTCCAACTAACTACTAACTGAGACATGAAATAAAGTAAGCCTGTCCTCTAAGTGTGAGGACTCACCATTGCTATTGCTAAGAATATGATGAGTCTACTCACGAGCCGGGAACTGAGCGTCAGACCTATGATATAATACATCATAGCAAAAAAAAAAGGTATGCGATTAGTACTTTGAATGTACTGGTATACTAAATGAGGTAGGATGATATACATGGTTTCATGAATAGAACTAATGATTAACTGGATATACATGCAAAGCATGGTGTACTGAGTAGAGAACATGGAATCTGTAGATACTGATAATGCATGGAAAGCTGTAAATACTGAGGATGTATGACCAAGCATATAACGTAAATGAGTAAAATCTATAAATTGAAATATTGAAATAACTGAAATCTATATACTTTGGTCAAGCAACACTAAGACTGAATAGCTGAATTGGGACTGTAACTGAGATCATATTTGAGACTGTGGGAGGTATCATCTAACCGACATTCCCCAATTTGGAATAATCAGGGTCCAACCTGTAACTCCAGCAGGAAGGGTGTTAATACCGTGCCACAAGTACTAACAATGGCTGTGTGGATCCGCTAAACTAATATAATGTCCAAAGGACTAAGGGTGTCAAGCCTGAACTGACGGGTGACCCCTGCGAGATAGTCAAGCCTAATCTGACGGGTGACTACTCATATCCTACACTGGCTACATAGTTCGGGAGTATAGGGACTGCTTCTAATAACTTGCCTATCTGACAGGGAAGCTGTCATCCCTACACTCGCTTGGTTCTAAATCCTACTCCCAACTAAAAGACACTGAGATACTAGACTATTCTGAGTTGAATAATTGATATCTAACTATTCTGATAATGCTCATAATATAATCTGAAGACTATTCTTTAATGTACTGAGGCTAGACTAAATAATCAGCTATGGTTTTCGAGTATTCAATACCCCCAGGACTCAAAACAACAATACTGAAAGGACACTAAAGCTTGAAGGCCAAAACATGAAGGCTCTTAATAAATAAATCACTCTTGTAGGCATTTTATCAAACACTTGTAGTTCATGGTTTTAAAACAATTATAGGAATGCCATGGAATTTGTAGAAATAGCATGAATTCATCATAATAGCATTAAATCATGGTTTAATTCAGTAAATCATACTATTAAAACATGGAAGATTGAATAATAATAATAATTTCATGGTAACATGGTATAGAATCATAGTTCATGGAGATTCATGGATGAAATCATAATTTAAAACATGATAACTTGAAAAGATCACAATTTTATAATTTAAAAAGGTTTCTTAGACTCCATGGATGAAAGGGATCCATGGATGAATATCTAACATACCTAGGTTAATGAATTTGAAGAGATGAATAGAGAGTTCTTGAGAAATTGCCTTGAATTTGAGGGTTAGGGTTTCTTGTTCTTGAAAGAGGGATTTTTGATTGTGTGAGGAAATGAAATAATGATGAATACTTAGGGGGTTTAGGGGTTAAATTTTGTGTTTTAGGTTAATTAGGGCCATGTAAAAAGACCCAAATACCCCTAAACGAATTTAAAAATGAAAGCTAAAAACTGAACATCCTAATTTTTTGGCCTTGGCGCGACGTGCCACTATCACGCCAAGCCACTGGAAAAGGGACAATTGGGACATGGACAGACGGTGCAATGATCCACCACCGCGGTAAGCCAGTGGATGCTATTTTGGCCACCTCCGCGACGCACCATGATCGCAAAGGCCTACTGGAAATTGACAATTGGAAAATTGGCCTGCTCCGCGATGCGTCATGATCACGGAGTCACAATGAAAATCGACAATTGTCATTTGGAATGTTTACGCAATGCACTAAGGGTTAAAATAACAACATTTCTTTTTATGATTGCTTGAGTTCAATTGGTATCTAGTGATTCAAGTTGGTATATAGTATCTTTCATTCTTTTCTCTCACAGATGGTAAGGAGGCGTGCAATAAAGGTGAGATTAAAGGCACTTAAGCCAACCGCTGAGGCTACAACTCATGGTAGAGAATGTGAAAGAGGAGTTAGTATGGGCATGGGATAAGGAGAAACACCTTCTAGGGGCAGTGCATAGGATGTTGGGCAGGTTCATGATAAGTAAGAATCCCCTCACCCACTATAAGATATCATTAAAATAGCAACAGAAGAGGTAGTATCACCAGATTAGAAGAGTGTTGTGCCTACTTTGAATATTTTATATAAGATACAATAGGTTTTGTCTCTATTAAAGGTTTGGTTGGGACTGGTGTGACACCCATATGGGTCTCCAACATGTTATTTGTAGCTCAATAAATGGATAAGGCTTCTAAGATAAGGATATTTTTTAAATCAGTGGTAGGTCTCGTTATGACTGCAGATGAGTATATTTTTTTTTGGAGATTGTCTAAAATGAAGCCTCTTATTTTCTATGGTAGTAAACTATTTTTGAGTTTATCGAGACTGTCATGAAAGGCTCCATAAAATGAGGGTAACGAAGCATTGTATGGTGGAGTTTATTACTTTCTAGATGTATGGGGATGCAAAATTATGGTGGAGAAATTTTGTGAAATGTAGGTGATATGCCCAAGATACAACTTCCTTAAGGTAGCATAAGCAGTCATTGTCAAATATAGAAACCAACAAGTATTGGGGTCAAATCCCACAGTGAATAAGGTACAAATTAAGTTTGATGTAGTTTAAATGAAAATTAGTCGATGATTTCCATGAAATGGGGGTTTGTATTTAAAGTTTATAGAATAGTTTCACTTATGTCAAGTTATGATGGTCAAGTTCGGAATGTTTAATCAATAGAGATAAGATAAACTAGGATTGTGTTCACCTTAGATTCCAACCACTTCTAGACTAAGTAAAAGATTAATGTGTACCACATGTAATTATAAAGAAATTGAATTCAAAATGTTCATTTAAATATTTTCCAACCTAAATAAAGAATTTTTACTTTAATTCTTTCAAACTTAAAGTGATGGAATTATGACTCAATTTAATACTCAAGTAATTAATCTTATCAAAGCATTAATCTTTAGAAGGTAGTTAGGAACTCCGAATTCTTGTTACCAATTCTTTTTCCCAATTTAAACCTATTTGTTCAAACAAGTTAAACTTAGGACTTGTCCTAATGTATGCAACCATTAGAAATCTATTAAGCTAAGGATTAGCAATATTATTACATGAGTAATTCAAATACATATAAACATTAACCCTAGAAGTGATTTTCCAACAAGGATTCCATAACCCTAGTTATAGAGTTTTTAGCCACTCATGGGAATGAAAGAGATGAAACAAATATACTTCATAAAGCAAAGATAATATCTTATAAAGAAGAATTCAATTATTCAATCATGACAAAAACCAAGAAGATGTGTTTTTAACACTAAAAATATTGATTCTCCAAAGAAAGTGCGTTACAAAAATACTCAAAATATGGAAGATTCCTATTCTAAACCCTAGACTAGGTATTTATAGGCCCCAAGAATGTGGAAATTTAAATTAAAATATGGGATTCCGCTTCTACTCTAATGGCTCATTGAACAAGTGATGGTTTGTCGATTGACCCGTTAGCCACTTCTAGTTGAATGTAAATTCTACTTAGCACTATTGGGTTGCCTTAAAATTCATCAGGTTCTTGGTGGGTCATCATTGGATCTATCACTAATGAGTCAAAAGTAACTCATTCTATCTTAGAATTGATGGCTTGGGAGATGTTTTTTCAGGGCTCTGACGGATCGCTAGTTGAATCATCACCTGACTTTATTTGTCCATCAGTTTTTCCTTGGCTTAATGGGTGGTGTGGTGGATCATTAGGGATCTGATGATTCATCTCCACTGACAACACAATCCACCATCTTTTCTATCATTAGATGTATTTCCTAAAAGTAAACACAAAACACATTAAAAGAACCAACTATTTCTTGAAAACTTACAATTATTTTTAGTTAAAAACACAAAAATGTGTTATTGTTAGCCGACACATCAATACTCTCAACTTAGAACATGTTCTTGTACTCTAGTAAATTAAACAATAACATATCATGATAACATCTATATTTCAAAGGAATAAACAGTAGTTGTACAACAAAATGGACCTCATATGCATGAACTATTCATCAACCAACTAGCAGGAATCCATGCTTGGTATTATACTACAATTGAGCAACACTTATACACTTAAAATACCAAATCTAGTAACTGATAGGTTCAAGTACCATCATATATTCTCAAAGAAAAAAAGTCTGTCACATAAGATCTAGACATTATTCAAGGATTGAAATTCAAATTTCTCACTCTCATAATGAACTTCAAACATTGCACATGCAATAACATAAGCTTGCCCTTATCATTCTACTTGTTTTTTCAGTTGGTTGCTTAGGATAACAGCAAGAATTTATTTGTCTTGGAATGAAAGCTTGAGTGCAGGTAGGATATATTTAAGATTAGTGACTTAATCCTCCTTGATATGCATGATTGCACAAATCCACTTACTTTACGATTCTAAACTTATTCTCCTCTTTCATTTAACCATTTTATTCACTGAATAAGCCATAATTCTTGAATCCTTTATTCCCTTTTTATTGTTCTTCTTTTTTCTTTTTCACTCTTTTTCTTTCTTTTTCACTTTCTTTCTTTCTTTTTAATTCTTCATTCTTTGTGCGCACTGCTGGGATCTTCATTTTATTCAGCCCCCCTCTTTTCACAACCTTCTTTACATATCAAACCTTTCTATAGTAACACCCTCAACTTATGCAATTTTCCTAAGTTGAGTTACATGATGTCCATGTAGGGACTAATGCCAAAATAGTGGTATAACGATAGTGAAGAAAAGGCTAATATTTTTTGAATAAACAAGTTAGAAAAGCTCAAACAAGGATCAAGTGATTTGTTTCATTATTTGGGTAGTTCTTTTAGGTAAAATGTACTAAGTTCAAACAAGGACTATGATCCTCTCCTAGACAACCAACTTATCTCCTAACAAAATAGAATGGCAAGCTTTAGCTGCATGCATAAGTAAGAAACAATACAAAGGCTTCACACACTCATGGAATAGAATAACACAATCGTTGCCAACTATCATACTTAGTACCAATCTTAATCAAGTCTTACTTTATTTATAAATTACCGATACCAAGTACAGATCCATAAGAATCAGTGATCAAATAAACCCAAACACATATCCATAAAATTTTGAAAATTTCAACTTCAAACACAATAACGGACATTCATTCATTATTATCATTTTGCATACCTAATATATGAATAAAATAACATAATGACAAAAATAGAAAACAAATCCTTAACATGTCAATTCTACTAGATAGCACACAGGGAAAAAGAACACAGGAAATAAAGACCCTCATGGTGAAAGACTCATAAGTACACCAAAAATAAAAATGCATCATCCCTAATGCATAATTAATAAAAGTACAAGCTTAAGGGATAGAATACTTGCAAATCCCTTAGGCTTGGGAGTCTGGAAAGTCCTTGGAGGCTGAAGTGGCATCAGTAACTGTGCTCAAATCACCAATAGACTCTTTGATCACTCAAGTGGAAGTAAGAAACACTACAAGATGGACCCAACTCCAGGTGTCGAGCTAGAAAAAACTCTCGCTAACCAATCCTACTTACGCTTTTTTCTCGCTCTCTCATCTTTCCTAAAATTACTTAAAGCTTTTCTTATGCTTCTCCCTTCAAGAGTCTCATCCCGATGCTTTCTCTTCTTTGACTTTTTTTCTCAACTTTCATTTATTGCCCTGCCTTTATATTTCAAAGAATGCCTTATTAAATTTAAAATTTAGTTATTATCATCTAATTCCATTATTGCAGGATCTGGGAATCCATTGGTGGGGGATTTTTCAAGAAGGCGATGTCATCTTGAGCCTACTTATTTTCAACCATAAAATTGTCCAAATCTGGAATGGATAATTCTGTAATCTTATTATTTACTCTCTTCTTTGTGTCATCCATACAGGTATGTATATTAGCATACAACTTCAAAGCCTCTGCAATGATTTGATCTAGAATGGCTTAAATTGCTTAGACCATGTGTTTAGATACTTATCAAATTTCTTATGAGCCTTGACTACTTTTACAAAAAAATATGGGGGTGAAATAATACTCTAAGTAAGTAGTGGCATGGAGACAGTGTCGACAATCTCAATATTTATGGGTGTAAGAGAAGCCCTAGATATTATAAAAGAACCCTGTGGATCATCAACAATAAGGGGTAATGGAATACCTGGGAGGATATCAAATATCTTTAGAGTAGTTTGAGATTGGGGTTCAAATGATGGTTGCTTATTAACCCTCAAATAATACTAGATGTCATCCCGCATCTTTTCAACAACCTTGCCTCTTGGTCGCCTTTATCTCATTATTAACTCCACTGGTGATAGGCACATTTGCTAGCTTACATAATTTCATAATGAAACAGAGGAATGGCAATGCATTAGAATTCTTATAAGCCCTCACAAATATCTTATCCATAATTACTTGGCCAAAGTTAAACTTTAGCCCTTCTATCAAATTTACCACCAAGACAAATTTCTGCTGGTCTAGGTTAGCATCCCCATTGGTAGGTATCAATATCCTAATCACAACCCACCAAAATTTAACTTGGAAACTCAATAGGGATTTAGCTATATGCTCCTTGTTATTTCGCTAAGAAGGTTCTCTATTCTCTATCAGTACTCGGACCATCCATAGATACTGAGTTCAGGTAGTTGTCATCTAAAGCTCAAAATCTAGGGTGACAGTTAGAGCTGTATAAAGCTTACCAAAAAGGATCAGTTGATTGTGTGGTATAAAATATCTACTAAACCTCCCCAAACCAGATTTCTCTCTCTATTTCTCATGTCAGACACTTTTTCCCCTCCGGGCAATCTTTCTACTGTACAACTAAATAGTTTGTAAAGAATTCATGGATAATGGTACATAATAGGATCCTGCTGGTTTGCTCATATAACCTAACTCATATGTATTGAACAACTGATCAATCTCTATATACTTTAGCAGGTCAGTTGTCTCTATATTAAAAGTTTATTGGTTTTACAAATGTGATTATTATTTTCATAATAATTATGATTGTTATGACACCCGTTAATTATTATGGGATGCACCAGTATTTGGACATCTTCAAGAGATTAGGTGATATAAGGTTGGCAGTCACTAGATGTCTGAAATTTTTAATACATTAAGAAGAGCTCTCCCTTGCAGGTCATGGCTAGTTGGCGATCATAACATCCTTATGTATACAAGGTATTAGTGAAAGTGACGGTTCCTTGAGTGAACCAAGTTGATGTGTTGACTTGTTATATTTGGTTTATTGAGTGAACTGGCATTTATAATTATGGTCATTATTGTTGTTATAATTGGATCCTTAAGTGTTTAGGCTAAATTGAAATTTTTAGTATATCTCTTTAATTGTCTATTTACTTTTCTTGTTGAGGCATGATTTAGTGAACTATTGATGTGTCATAGTTTTTTGACTTTAATTGAAAGTTGGTAGTCAGTGTCTTGAGTTGAGTTATTGTCTATCTTAACTTATACTTGACTAAACTTTGTGGTGTTGTTTAAAAGGCTATGTGTTACATAATTAAAGTAAATGATATGGTAGGTGTTCATGATTATTCTTGTTTACTAAGTTACGGTTTCTTGTTCACATATCTTATTTTGGATTGACCGATGACCTTACCAGTATATCATTATTTCATGTGTACTGATACTATATGTGCTCTTCTTTTTGTTGAGTGCAAAATATTTTTCAGCAACTTTATCAAGACCTCAGCTTTAGAGCATACTGCATTTTGACTCATGGATGAGCTACATATTTCGGACAATCATGAGTCATCTACTTAGTTTCTCATCTATACTTTTGAACTCTAATATTTCTAGTTATTGTTGGGTTGAACCTTTTTATTGACATTTGTAGTGGTTTTGGTACAATGACTTTCATATTCTAAGGGTTGTCTTAGATATTTGTTTTATTTCCGAATCCTATTATTATTAGAACACTTTGAGATATTGATTTATTAAATAAAGTGATTAGCTTATTTCAAATTTGGATTAAGTATTGGGTAGAGTAGTCTGAGTTAAATGGTTCTCCCCATCACGTCCTATTTTTCTCTCAAAAAATGGGATTCGATATGACAACTCTTTTTGAGATTGTTTATAGAGTGAAGAGTTGCCACCTAACGTGTTAAGGTGTGTTAGGGCACCGTTCTAGGCGAACTACGAACTTATTTTATTATTTTAGACGTAGTTCACTATAAATTTAGGTAAGAGTTTAAATTACCTCAAATGGAAGGTATTAGGCACCTTTCCAGGTCCAAAAAGGTGGTTCCCGACCGAATTCGTACTTTATGTGGGAATTCTATGTGATAAAATAAAGGTCACTTATTTATTAACTTAATATTACTAAATTTTAAAGTAATGAATAAACAAACGTCCTTAATTTATTTTTAATTATTAACTAGGTGTAGAAAAAAAAAAGACAACAAATTATGTAAAGTAGATAAGCGAGGAGAGATAAGGAAAACAATTTATAACAGAAATATTTATTAATTTTAAAACCTAAACTACCCCATACAAATAAGCATGTAAAGTAAATAAAAAAAAGAACGAATTCAAAAAATCAAACAAAAGAATGTTTTTAGTTTCATTCGGATCAGAACCCCAACTTGTTTAATCATTATCCAACCCATTAGCCAGTTGCCGGATTCTTAGATAAGTGACAATGTCATTAGTCGTGTAATATATGTTGGGTATCATAACTTCCGAATGACTACCCGCCCCTACCTAGGCTGGTTGTTAACCTAAAGACATACTAAAAAAAGGATAAAGACTAACGTCTCTACAAATGCCTATCATCCCACCTATCGCCCGAGAGGCATTGGACTTTACTATTTTGGATTTGTGGTCTAGACAAATAAAGCTATGTTTCCTAGGACTGAAAATGCATAAAACAAATAGGACATCAAGTAGAACATAATAGTCTCAAAGAAGCCTCTTGGTTATTAAAGAATGATTACGGTGATTGACATGGTTAACGAATAATCCTTTATTCATTTTCATTAAACCTATAGGCATAGTATCTAGGTGTCACATAGTTGTTATTGACGAAGGAAAATTGTCAAACCCTTTTAAAACAGTGTTGTAAATTTGTTGAGGATAAAAGGGCATATCAAAGTTAAACAACCCTGAGAGAATAAGAACGGTAATTTATTATGTAAAAAATAGTTAAGCATGATGTAAAATAACTTTATATGATGAAAACTGATTTAATATGCTGAACAATTTATAAACATATTGAAACTTTTGTTTTAATTACTGAATAATTCATTTCGATATATTGAAAAAGCCATTTATTCTGTTTTTGTTATGTTGATGCGGGAAATTGTTTCACTATGCTAAAAACTAATAAAACATATAGAACTACAAATATAAATGTTGAAAATTAATTACAGTGTGCTAAAAATATTGCTGAAAAATATCATGTTGAATGCTGGAAATTAAAATTTACTTGTTGAGAATGTTATTTAAAATGCAAAAGCTGTTGTTATAATATGCCAAAACTCAGTTAAATATGCCGAAAGTATTTAAATAGGTTGCAAATTAAGTTGACATATTCAAACTTAATTTGAAAGGTGCAAGTTAATTAAACTCCTAAAAGTATGATTTCTAAGTGATTAAAATAAGTCCTATATTAGGCTAGCCTATGTAATAAATCAAATTCATTAACAAATCCTAAATTGATTTGCCTAAGTGGTTCACTTGGCACATAAAGCAAATAAACCTAAATTGTGTTTTCCTACGTGATTCATGGAGCACATACCCTTTAATGACACCTGTTGATACAATCAAGATACCGTAGCAAACAAAAGGAAAACTAGATACCAACACACTCAAGCAGGGAAGCAGTGAGATAAAGATGTAGCAAACATGCACGAAATAATTATTTTTAATTAACTCCTATAGGCATGCTTTCTAATATTTTTCATAACATACTACAATTATCACGTAGAGAATGAAAATTGCATCGATAGGCACTTACGGGTTGATGATTACACACAATAATAATAAGAAAGCCAAGCAATTTAGGATCCAAGTACGAATTGCTGCAGAAGAGTCAAGACCAATGCTTCAAAAGTAAGTATGAAAAGGTAATAAAGTAAAATTATTTCTTGTTTGCTTAAAGTTTTTATGTGATCGTGTAAGTTGTAAGTTCTATTTTTGAAGGAAGAGAAGGGTTGTTTATATAGTCCAATTAGTGTAAAACTATACCAAAATAAAAATAGCAAAATAATATTTTTGTAAATCAATTAGGAGAAAACTTTCCTTACACGAATAATTTAATCAATCATACATAAATCAGTTAAACAATAAAAGGAAAGCAAATGTTTAGAAAAATCAATCAACAACATTATTTTTCTTAATGGAGTGACTAAATCAAATATTGAATCAATCATGACATGGTTACCATAAATAAGTACCCAAAATCAGTCCAAATCAGAATAGAAATCATTCATTTAAATTGACAAAACAATGACATTATTTATGGAAAGAGAATATGTCTAGATAATTAAAAGAAATCAAAATTTGGGGCAAAGTGTCAAATAATCAAGCCATTACGCATTTTTCACAACTCAATTAAACAAACAGACCATATTCAAAGCTTCCCAAAATTTACTAAGCGCCAAATTTGTCAAGTAGAAAAGATATTGGAGAGGATTATTTTCCTAGATTATCGATGTCACCTAAATTTCAAGTCACCAAATTAAATTAATGAATAGGACTACAAATTTCTAAATTTATATTAGTCAGTTCCCAATTATTAAATTAAGGTTCTCCCCAATTTGATGATAGTCCATACATGTGAATGAACCCAGCAGCCTAAAAGGAGTATCGGACGATTAAAATTGGGTGTCAATAGCTACCCCTTCATTTCTTGAGATGATGCAAGAATTGTCGAGCAATGAAAGTTGACATAGTAGCCAATTTTGTTCGACCGAGAAGATGCTTAGTTGGAATTAAAGAAATAGGAGATTGTTTTAAAATAATGCGGTCGAGACTTTGGTTTTAAGTCACCTACATATCTCTGATTTTGTAAGAATCAGGCCATGTATAGTTCTAGATTGAGGAATGAACAATATTCCTAAAGAGTGTAAATAATAGAGGACGGGCAATCAACAATAGTATCATGAATCGATGAGATGGAAATGATAAAATTTGGGAACAATAACATGAAGATGGGCGTGAAAGTGAAATGTTGGTTAGTTTTGACTTAAGTTTGTTCAATGGATGGATAAATAGGGTGATGTTTTAAAAATAGGAATGAAAATTATTTCTGTTTGTTACTCCTTCTCTGTCACCTGCGTACTTTACAATATACTAGATAACAAAGGTTAGAGTATGTAAATAATAAGTAATTGATAAACATAAAGTAAATATGAGAGTAAATAAAGTGTATATATTGTACTGGTGGCTCAGCCGTTGGGCTTCTCATTATGATGTTGGATCAGCTATTGGGCTTCTTGATGCAACATTGGATCAGTTATTCGACTTCTTGATATGATGTTGGATTAGTTGTTGGACTTCTTAATGCAGCATTAGATCAGATGTTGGGCTTCTTAATATAATGTTGGATCGATCATTGGGCTTCTCAATATGATGTTGGATAACCTATTGGACATCTTGATATGACATTGGATCGGTTGTTGGGTCCCTTAATGTAGCACTGGATTGGCTCTTTAGGCTTTTTGATATGATGTGAGATCGGTTGTTGGACTTCTCAATGCAGTATTGGATCAGCTGTTGGACTTCTCCATATGACGTTGGATCGACCGTTGAGCCTCTCGATGTATTGTTGGATCAGCTGTTGGGATTCTTGATATGATGTTAGATCGACTGTTGGGCCTCTCGATGATGTTGGATCGGCCGTAGGGCCTCCCATGATAAAGTAATTCCTATCATCTATATCTGTTAGTCCTACCACTTCTAGCCCAACTAGATAAAAATGGTTAGCGCAGATATATATATATATATATATATATATATATATATATATATATATATATAGAGAGAGAGAGAGAGAGAGAGAGATGATTAAATAATGTAGTGAAAGCAACCATAATGATAATGTTAAAAGGAGATAAGAAAGTGTATCTATTGTAATGTTGGATTAACTCTTAGGCTTCTCGACATAATGTTGGATTGGCCATTGGGCCTCTCGTGATGGAGTGATTCCTGTCATCTATACCTGTTAATCCAGTAATCAAAGAAAAATCGTCATTCAAAAAGAAATGTTGAATTGTATCTTGCTCGATTTGACTCCTTGGTCGTTGTTTCTACTCCATCGATCGCTGGGAATTGTATTCCTAGTGAAATTTTTTAGGAATTCTCAGAAACTTTTGCCCTAGTTTAGAATGAAAGACACCTTTCGCCCATCATTGTGAATTGATATATTGTTTACTTGTGAAAATTTTTTAGGTTTACTTGAAACCTCAAAAATTCTGCCCTATTTTTTTGTCTTTGGAGTCTTATATTCCTGTACCACTCAAAGAAAACATTATTCCAAGAGAAATAGTTGTCCTACATTTGAATATTGTAACCTCAATTTTAATCTGCCTTTATATGTTCAAGGGTTGGGCCTATTAGCCCGACACTTTGTAAGAGAGGGAAAAATGTTTTATTAGATTAAGATCAGACCCAGAGTGGGCTTCCTACGTATCCAAATGGAAGTTAGGTCAAAATTAGTTCAAAATTACAACAAAAGGTAGAGAAAACAAGAAAATATTATTAGCCATAAGGCGGTTAAATGAGAATGATGACGTGAAACATGAAAGATTTACACGTAAATTGATGTGATACACTTTATGCTTCTTTTGTGAGCTTCTTGGAAATATTCATGTTGGATCACCATGAACACAGATATCACCCATAGTGATAGGATCTTATTGCACATTTATCCTTTTCTTTTCCATCAAATTTTAAATCTTGGGCCTTAGTGCCGAGCATTCGTCAATATCATGACCTTGAATATTCGAGTGATAAGCATAGTTCTTAGATGAATAAAAGTTAGGAGGTGGATGCATAGGAATCCATACCCTTCTTGATTACATGATAACTTGGGATCTCAATCTTTTAAATATGTTTTCCAAGGGCTCAGTCAACGGATTAAAGGTTCGAGACCTTATTTCTTTTGATTGATGAAAATCAATATGTACTGAGTAACACCTTTTTTGAAAGTTAGGTTGTGTTTGAGGAGCCTTATTTTGAGAACCTTGCTGGAACAAGTAGGATTGAATTTGACAAGCCTTGTTTTGTTGGATAGAGTAGGATTGAGCCTTGTTTTGAGAATCTTGTCAAACAGAGTAGGATTGAGCCTCATTTTGAGAATCTTGTCGGACACGGTAGGATTGGATTTGATGAGCGTTATTTCGAGAACCAAAAATGGTGTGGGTCTCTTTATTATTTTAATAGCCTTGCATTTGAGGTATGGAGGGTGATGAATCTCTTTCTCTCTCTCAGATGGATTCTTAGTTTTATATTCTAATTTCTTTCCAATTAAAATTAGACTCTAAAATTGTGACCAACCAGGAAGAACATTTTCTGAAAGTATATTCCATCTAGTAACGTGAGGAAAATTTATACCAATTCCTACTTAGGTACAGAAGGACATATTTTAGAACCCTCTAACCTCCATCGAGTTGCATATTCCTCAAAATATTTATGGGTCATTCTTTTCATCTCGAGCAATTCCCATATTGTTGGACCAGCATTGATGTTAAACTTATATTGCCCCATAAAATCTTGAGCCAATTCATCCCAATCATGCCATTTGTTGAAATATTGTTGGGAGAACCATGTGAGTGACATTCCTGACAAACTTTGAACAAACAACCTTACAAGGAGAGCCTCATTGTGCCCTATGCCAATTAGTCTACCGCAATTGTCTTTCAAATGTGTGATTAGATCCCCATTCCCATCAAATATGTTGAACTTAGGACTTTTTATCCTGGGGGTAAATTAATCCTCAGATATATACATAGTTTCTCATACCTCAAGTTGTAGATACCCCTAGAACGTAGTTTCTCATTCAACCTTTTCTCTAAGGCATGAAGTCTTTCCCAACATTCATCTAAATTGATCCTTTCACTTTTAAGAGTGTTACATGTAGAAAAAAATTATTGAGAGGGTGTGTGGGTATGACGGGGATAAAGAGGCATAGTGTTTTGCCTTAGGCGATAAGAAGGGGGATTGAAACCTTTTCTAATATTGAACATATTTGTCATATTGAAAATTCTCACTTGACTTTGATGTTCAAATTCTAGAATAAGGGATGATAGGAATGAACAAGGTCAACTTTGGTAAACATCAGATGTGTTGATTCATCTAACTTCGTATAGAAAAGGACAGAACAAGGGGAAAGAAAGATTTTATTATGATGAGAGCGCCTACGTATCCCTCATATAGGGGAATCAAGTCGATCGTAGTTCAAATTACAAAAATAGGAAAAGAAAACCACAAATTATAAAATTTGAAGGGATTTTGATGTTGGAGGATGTGGAGCGGTGAATCAACATGATATCCTCTACACCAATGTCAAATCATTGCAAGTCAAGCTTAAGAAATCAATCAGCACCCAAATTTGACTCTGTCACACTTATCGCCTTGGTGTTAATCAACTTCTGGATCATGTTCTTCAAGGCAAAACATGCCTTTGTAGGATGCCCTTTCATCCCACAATAATAGGCGTAAATTTGATTAGGACGATATCATCAAGACTTAGGATCATAAGGTACAACAACAATGGGCGTGATGTAGGCCGCCTCCTTGAGTCATTCATACAACTATTCTATGGGTTTATCTAGATGAATGTACTGTTTTGGTGGATTTTTTTGAATCTTATGTTGAGGTTTGGTTGATTAGTTGAATTGTTGATTTGTTGGTAGGTTTTGATAATACTTTAGAAGGTATTTTGATGTTGGAGAAATAAATGGAAGTGGGTACCAAATAGTCTGAGGTTTTGTAAAGGATTAGGGATAATAGGCTTGGACGTAATTGGATGATGGGATGATTTTTGGGGGTACCATATTAGTCGAGGGCGGGGTATGCTTACTTCGGGCTTTGGAGGTTCGGATTTCTCATCGATGATTGTCTTCCCTTTGTCTCTAAACTATGACTCAATCAAACCAGTCTCAACTGTAAGCTTCTCTTAAGCTTATTGTTGAACTGCCTAATAAATTCGCTTGCTAAATTGTTCCAAGAGACCCACTTGCTAGTGTCTTTCTCTGCCATATCAATGCGGGACCAGTAAGTGAACTAACAAAGAGCTTCTTCTTAAGACCATCACTTTGCCCTACAATTGCTATCTTGTCAAGTTATGCCTTTAAATAGGAATGAGGGTTTCCTAACCCATTATATAATGAAAAGTTCAAACCCTTAATTCTATCCTTGTCTTCTTCCCTTGATATGGATGACATTTATTTTGAGCTGTTCAGATGATCCTACCTCATGGTGAGGAACCTAACCTTCTATTTCCTTTTCCTTACTCTTATTTGTCAACTCACCAAGTGCTTTTAGCAATACAATTGAATACAAACTTGCAGGCATGCGTGTATCACGATCAGGCATAGGTGAAGTTGTTAATATAGGAGACTCTGTGGAGTGGATGGGAGTGCTAACATCTGCTTCAAATAACGGCTTTGGAAAACCTTATGACATCTCAAATGAACCTCGAAGATCGGTCATTATTCCACTAATTCTCTTTATTCTTCTTTCTATCCTTCTGATGCTTCAAATAACTTTGTTTTGATGCAACCCCAAGCTTTCATGCTCAGCTTCGCTATTGACAAGATTGATAAACATTGCTTGACCGGCCATTTCTGATGTTTAACTCTAGTCAGCCTTAGAAGAAAGGATTTGTAATTAGGAATAAAGAGTATGTTCGGGAGTCTAGAATGAATATTCTACTAATTTGAAAACAATGAGTCATGCTCACTCGAATTGCGGAGAAGTTACGAGAGCTCTATGTAACTTAGAGATTGTGAAACCTAGAGTACAACATGAATATGACAACATCAAGAGAATTGTGGTAGGGATGATAGTATATTGTAAGACCCCATAAAAGTTATAGTTTAATTCAGTCCCATATAGCTCGTAATAAGGGGTCCCAGACTTAGAAAATTTAGATAAGTGTTAACACTTAGAATCATTGTTAGACTTCATAATTGGATGATCTTATTTTCGATCCTACGATCTTAGATTGTTGATTTTTAAATTGATTCATGATCAAGGATGTCAATAGGTCATCTTGGATGAGTTTCAGAATTTTCGAACACCGTTTGGGTCATGTTTAGATGACCGAAATAGAAAGCTAGTGCAATCTCGATGCATCGCATTGGATATCATGTTGATAGCATCGACATAACGCATCGACATAACGCATCGACAATATCAACACGATGTATCGCCAGTCGTGTTGCTAGGCATATTTTGTTTATTAAACTCTGACTTTCCAAGAGCAATTAGGTTCTTTTCCCCTCACCCAGTTTAGCCAAAACACGAAATTAAACCCCTCTCTCCCTAAAGGGCAAACTTCAGTTATTATCTCACAAATACTCTCAAGAACAGAGCCCTATTTTCATCAAGTTCAAGTCCCAGTTCTAAGAATTCACCACAATTCTCACAAAATCAATAATCAAGGTATGTTAGGTGTTCATCCTTGGGTTTTCTTCCACCCTTAGAGTTCAAGAAACCTTTTTAAAACTACAAGCTTTCAGTTTCATGATTTACATGCGCAAATTGGGTTGTATTCATCTTTGTGTTGTTGTATGGGTTTTCAATTCAATATTTAATTATAAGTTTCATGAATGTAAGATAGGATGTATGTTGATTGATGTAATTCCCATGCCAAAACCCTTGAAATTGAAAGTTTAAGTTGTAGTCATGATGCTTCTATGTTGTTCATTATCATGTGCATTAATTATGCTCCCCAAGTGTTTGATAGAATGTCCTTGTGAATTGAATAGTGTAATCATGACACTTTAGCATGTATTCTCATTCATGTGCAAGTTCATGCCCTTCAAGTGGTTGACAAAATGTCTCAGTGATTGAATTGTGGGCAATTGACTATTGCTATGCTTTCAAGATTTGTTATATTTTATCAATTATATTATCGAGTCCTGGGGGTATTTATTACTCAAAATCTAGATGTTTACTTAGTTGCAGTAGTTATAGGCTAGTCCCAGTAAAGGTCAAGAATAGTAGTACTCAGTCAGTTAACAAAACTCACTGAACTCAGTCCAGTACAGTCAGTCAACACGATCAATGTCAGTTCAGTCAAGCCTAGTACAGTCTAGTAATCAGTTCAGTGTCGATTTCGTCATGAGTAGGATTTAGCATGAAGGGAACCCAGGGATCCGGGCATTCCTGCCAGTAGAGGGTTAGACCCTTAGTAGCAGTCCCTGCCTTACAAAACTATGTAGCCATCATAGAGTAAGTCGTCCTCCGACTAGACTAGGATTGACGTAATCATATATATACTTCATGATTCTTCCTGCCAGATTAAGGTTGGCCTAGCGTTGTTAGTATCTCGTGGTAAGGTACTAATACCCTTCCAATTGGGGTCACAGGTTTGACCGCAAATCAACCTATATCGGGGTATGTCAGTTAAAAGAACACTCCCACAATTACAGTTTTAGTCTCAGTATTAATTAATGAACTTAGACAGTTCTACAGAACCATGGCTATCAGTTATCAGTTACTCAGCCATCAAAATTCAGCTCTTTGTTGTAGTATAATCTCAAATGAATGAAGTATATCTATATGTCTAGTATAGCATGTTCAGTGGTTATAGTTTTGCATGTACTCTCATCCAGTTACTGTATGATGTTCATTCAATCAGTTATCAACTCATGCATATGAATCCATGTATATCAGTGTTACCTCACTTTGCATACCAGTACATTTGTAACGCCTCAAAAAACAAGTCTCGGAGCGTCACACGGTGCTTGAGGCTACGAATAGCCCCAAGCTAACCCTTTGAGCCATTTTCATTCAGTTCAACACAAATCAATGGGGTTTCCATAAATAACCCTCAAATATCAATAGAGTAATCATCATCCAAGAATAAAAGAATTTTAAAAAGAAAAAAAATAAGACTTATTAGTCAACTCCCAACATCTATACTAGTCTGACAAGTCTCTAAGAAAATCAATAAAACTAGCGAGCCATTGAGACATACCCCAACTGACTCATATTCAATTATCAAATGTAAGCAATTCCGTGAAACCAACATCAGAAATCACATCCTTGGAACATGAGGACTCACCACAACAGAAGATGTAGAACAGTGTGCTCGAAGAATAACTGTCGAACCTGGAACTGAGCACCTGAACCTACATTCAGAGAAAATGTAGCCCACATCCGAAGATGTGGGTCAGTACCATGGAAAGGAACTGAGTATATTGGGGTGTATACAGTTTTATAAACATCATTATCATAAATATTTATAAGAAATATGCAAGATGTATGAAAGACTCACATAGCCCGAAGAAAATCATTATAATCATGAGAGGATAAAATAAGTACAATAACACATGTGAGTCATCATATAATTTGTCAATCACTTTCAGTTCATCAAAAATATCAATTCTCATGATGTAAATATCATTTAAATCTTTCAAAAGAATAACTTTCACAATTCCACTTTCAAATCACTTCACCATTCACCATAGACACAAGGAAACACACACACACTAGAAGATCCTATAACCGACATAAACCATGTGAGCTACATGGAGTCCAACGTACAACCCACGTTGGGGAGAGCCGTCTTATCCTTTCCATCGGAGTAGGACTATCGATATCAAATCCACACAAACTAGTGATCACTATATAAATCAGCCTCAGGCTCACTCCTACGGGGGCACGTAGTTCTAGGGAAGTAAGGTCTCTTTATACCTCCCACTCGGTGCTAAATATTTCTCCCAAACTTAGCTTAGATCATTTCAAAGACAATCCACAACAAAACAATTTCAGTAATATATAAATATACATCGGGAGCTATCATGCTTCCCATCTATCAAAATCAACCACGTTGTGGATTTCTTTCACACTCGAGTTTAAAACAACTCCATTAAGACCAACAGGTCAAATCATTCAACATCAACATGCTTATAACACGCACTTTCTCAAAAAAACACAATTTCCAATAGGGATTCACGACCCAAATATCAAAATCATGATAAATATCGTTCAAGATTCATGATTTATATCTCCACACATGTAAATTCATCTTTCAAAATCATAAACATCAAGATTTCATAATAATCATCATAAGATATGGGTTCATGCTTCAAATTCGTAAAAAATCAAATAAAAATCATGCCTTTGTAAAGAAAATTACTTTTGGGCACAAGAACGAAAGAGAGATCTTGTTGAAAAACCCCACATACATTGAATGATGAACTTTAGATCGATACTCGTTTTTCTGATGTTAATTATGCCTTTGAATGATGGTTCTTGGAGTTCTTGAACTAGGAACTTGGAATCTTGAATAAATTTGCAGAATTAATGGTGAACTTTGGAGGTTCTTGAAGTTGGATGTAGGAGCTTAGGGTTTTTTTTTAGGAAATTTGATGAAATATAACATATAATACTTTTAATAGGCTTTAATATAGGGTTTGGACGGATTTTGGGTGAGGGGGAATGACCAAAACGCCCCTAAAAATCAAATAATTTTTGAATCTGTCCTTTGGTGGACTGTTTTGATAGTCTGAAGTAGATCAACCATAACATTTTACTCCGATATCCAAATTGGATGAAACTAATTTTATTAGAAAGAGGACTCTCATATATTTCCGTTGATATATAGTATCTCACCCAGATCATTGTGTACGAGGAGTTATAATCGTTTGAAGTTGACCCAAAAATTTACTTTTGATAGGCTGAAGTAGATCGACCATAACTTTTTGCTCCGATAGACAAATTGGATAAAACCAATTTCATTGAAAAGAGGACTCACAGAGCTTTCCATTGATATATGTTAGATCACCCATATCATTATGTACAAGGAGTTATGATCGTTTAAAGTTGGAGCAAAAATACGCCAGGCCTCAGTAGTTTTTCCTGCACGTTTTACTGTTCACTACTATTCATGGTTTGATCGGAATATTCATAACTCGTCACTCGGGTGTCCGTTTTGGATGATCCACATATCGTTGGAAAGATTATTCGATACTCTACGCAATGGTGTGTCATAATCTAAGACATTCTGCACGAAAAATTTATAATTCATTCTAGAAGATAGAACCCAACACGTTTAAGTACAAAATTTCAATGAAAAATTTCCCGGGGTATTACAACATTCCACATACTGACGCATACTCTTTCTTTTGCACTATGATGTCTCATATAATAGGTTTGGATGGTCAGGTTCCTGATCGTACTTAACAGTTTAGGCTATCAAAAAGAGTGATAGTGGTGAGTCCTCATATTTTGAGGATAGAGTTTACTTATTTTAGCATTTCAGCAATTCAGTAGTTATTTTAATCGGAGTTAGTTTGGGGTTTGTCCCATCAAATCCATATTCAGGTAGTTAGAGGCTTTTAGACTAGCATAGACAATTATTTAGTTTCCAAATGTTATTATCAGTTATACTCATTACGATTTTAGTATTTTGAGAATCTTATGCCATTTTCAGATTTCTTCCGCATATATATTTTAGTATTATATTTAGTTTTCACAGCAGGTACAAGTCATAGGCTAGCTTGTGATCCTTAGAGGTTGTATGCACCGTGTGACGCCCAGGGTGTAGTCTCAAAGCTTTACAAACTTGGTATAAGAGCTTAAGGTTCATAAGAGTCCTAGGGAGTCTGGAAGCCGCATGAACTAGAGTCTTGTGCATAGATGTGTAGCACACCACCCTATTTGGCAAGAGGCTATGAGGCATTTTTGAAAAATAATCCCTTCTTTTAGTGTTCATATCGTGTGAGTGAGCATGATCTCAAGTTAAACTCGGTGTCTAATCCAACTTTTTCTTCTATTTACAGAACTTGCCTCCTAAAAAGGCCAACAAAAGAAGAACTAAAAACCAGCCAACACCTCCACCCATTCAGGAAGATTCCTTGAATGAGCATGTCTCCCACGCAAAATTCAGAGCATCTTTCACCACTCTAGCCCATTATGTGGAAGCTCAGCATGAATTCCCAGCTATTTTTCAAGCCAACCCAGTGGTCAATACTGCTGCAGCTAGAATTTGGGACTTCACCCGAATGAATTCTCCTTCATTTTAAGGGTTTAAGTCTGAAAAGGACTCACAGGAATTCCTTGACATGGTGAAGAAGGTAACAAACATTATGTGGGTAATCGTTAGTGAGAGTGCTGAGTTAGCTGCCTATCAGTTGTAGGATGTGGCTCATACATGGTTTAAGTAGTGGAAGGTAGATAAGGGCACAGATGCAGGGCCTATAGAATGGGAGGAGTTCGCTACTGCCTTTCTAGATAGGTTCTTCCCATTAGAGTTGAGAAAAGCTAAGGTTTTAGAGTTTATTAACTTGAAGAAGGGCAGCATGATAGTGAAGGAATATTCTTTCACATTTACTTAGCTGGCCAGGTATGCTTCCCATGTGGTAGCTGATAACAGGTCTTAAATGAGCAACTTTATGTTTGGTGTGTCTGACAGTGTGGTCAAGGAGTGTAGGACCGCAATACTAATTAAGAAAATGGACTTGGCTAGGTTTATAGTCCATGATCAACAAATTAAGGAACAGAAGACTAACGAGAAAGAGAGAGAGAACGGGAGAGATTGAACATATAACTTTAACTTTACTCAGACTAAGTCAGAGGGTGGTAATTGTCCTTAGTTTTACCTAAAATCTTCAGTCCCAGCTCAGTCCTCAGCCAGTGCTCTGGTGCCTAAATTCAGAAATGGTAATAAGGATAGGGCGCCAGGCTCTAAATCTCAGGGTAGTGTTAGCAGTGCTCGAACAAATCCTCTCTGCCAGAAATATGGCAAAAATCATCAGGGTGTTTACAGGGCTAGTAGCAACGTGTGTTTTGGGTATGGTAATCCAGGTCATAGAATTAGAGTGTCCTCAAGTGGGTTTAAAAAGTCAGCATAATTGTCCCCCAGCTCAGTCTAATTACCTATCACAGCAGGGTGTCGCTTCTAGTGCCACCAGAGGGCAGCGCCCAAGTAGGCTCTATGCACTCCATTCCCGACAGGATCAAGAAAGTTCTCCTGATATGGTCACTGGTACGTTATAAGTTTACTATTTATATGCTTATGCTTTGTTAGATCTAGGATTTTCTCTATCTTTTGCAACCCATTATATAGCCGTCGACTTCAGAGTCAGTCCCAAAATCCTAATAGAGTCTTTCTCAGTCTCTAGCTTAGTGGATAAGTCTATCATAGTCCGGTGGGTATACAGGAACTGTCTAGTTATGACGTCTCAGAAAGTTACTACAACAGATTCAGTAGAGTTAAAGATGATAAATTTTGACGTCATTCTCAGCATGGATTGCATTTATTCATGTAATTCCTTATTTGATTGTAGAAACAGAGTTTTTTATTTTCAATTCCCGAACGAACCTGTCCTAGAATGGAGGGGTAGTACCACAATGCTTAAGGGTCAACTTTCATATCTTAGACAAGAAAAATAATATTCAAGGGGTGTGTCTATTATTTGGTGTGAGTCAAAGACTCTATTTTCGAGACTCCTAATCTTGAGTCAGTTCCAGTTGCAAGTGAATTTCTAGATGTGTCTTCCAAAGATCTCCTCAGAGTTTCTCTCGAAAGGGAAATTGACTTCAGAATAGACCTTTTTCCTGATACTCAGCCCATCTCTATTTTGCCATACAGAATAGCTCCAGCTAAACTTAAAGAATTGAAAGAACAGTTGAAAAACCTCTTAAAAAAGGGTTCATCAGGCCCAGCATATCCCCTTGGGGTGCAACAGTCCTATTCGTGCGAAAGAAAGATGGTTCTCTTAGAATTTGTAGAGACTACCATCAGTTAAACAAAGTCATAGTCAAGAATAAATACCCACTTTCTAGAATTGATGACTTGTTCGACCAATTTTAGGGTGTCAGTTACTTTTCTAAGATAGACCTCAGATCAGGCTATCATCAGCTTAGAGTCAGAGAATGTGACATTCCAAAAATAGCTTTTAGAACTTGGTATGGTCACTTTGAATTCCTAGTCATGTCATTTGGTCTTACCAATGCCCCAACAGCTTTCATAGACTTGATGAACCATGTGTTCAAGAAGTACTTGGACATGTTTGTCATAGTCTTCATCGATGACATTCTTTTCTACTCCCGCAGTGAACATGATCAAGCAAACCGCCTCAGAGTAGTATTACAGACTCTCAAAGCCCATCAGTTGTTTGCCAAATTTAGTAAATGCAAATTTTGGCACAAATAAATAGATTTCCTTGGTCATATTATTTCCGGTGATGGCATTAGAGTTGATCCTCAAAAGACTAAAGTAGTAAGAAACTAGCCCAGACCCATCTCTCCATCAGATATCAAGAGTTTCTTGGGTTTGGCTGGCTATTATAGATAGTTTGTAGAAGGATTTTCATCAATTGCATCCCTCATGTCCAGATTGACTCAGAAGAAAGTTAAGTTTCAGTGGTCAGATTCTTGTGAGAAGAGTTTTCAAGAGTTAAAGACTCAACTCACTACAGCCCCAAGTTTGAATTTACTTGATGGTTTGGACAGATTTGTTGTATATTATGATACTTTCATAGTTGTCTTGGGGTGTGCTTTAATGCAGAAGGGTAAGGTTGTGGCCTATGCCTCTAGACAGCTTAAGCCCCATGAAAAGAACTATCCCACCTATAATCTTGAAATAATCTTGAATTAGTAGCTGTTAGGTTTGCCTTAAAGATTTGAAGGCACTATTTGTATAGGATGCATGTTGATGTGTTCACAGACCACAAAAGCCTGCAGTATGTATTTTCTCAGAAAGACCTGAACTTGCATCAGAGAAGGTGGTTAGAGTTGTTGAAGCACTATGACACGAATGCTTTATATCATCCGAACAAGGCCAATGTAGTGGCAGATTCCCTCAGTAGGTTGTCCATGGGTAGTGTTGCTCACATTGAGGATGGTAAGAAGAAGTTAGTTTAGGAAGTTCATCAGCTTGCCATACTAGGTGTTCGTCTGGTTGATTGGGCTGAGGGTAGTGTATAGGTGCAGAGTAGTTCAAAATCTTCTTTAGTTTCTAAGGTAAAAGAAAAGCAGGATAGTGATCCTAGTTTAGTTAAGTTGAAAGAGTCAATTAGAGACCAGAAAGTAGAGGTTTTCTCCCAAAGGAGAGATGGTGTGTTGCGTTGCCAGGATAGGCTATGTATGCCATGTGTAGATGGTGTGAGAGAGTGAATTCTTGATGAAGAGCATGGTTCATGTTACTCTATTTATCTAGGGGCCGCTAAGATATACCGTGACTTGCAGGAAGTCTATTAGTGAAGTGGGGTAAGAAGAGATATTACAGAGTTTGTAGCTAAGTACTCAATAGGTAAGTAGGTTAAGATTGAATATTAATCCTAGTGGGTTTATGCAGGATTTTAGTATTCCCACTTGGAAGTAGGAGGAAGTGAACATGGATTTTGTGACAGGTTTGCCTCATTCTCGTCGTCAGAATGATTCAATTTAGGTCATTATGGATAGGATGACCAAATCAATCCATTTCTTGCTAGTTCATACCTCTTATTCAGCCGAGGACTATGCTAGCTCTATATCAGAGAGTTGGTTAGGACACACAGTGTCCCCTTGTCCATCATTTCAGATAAAGGTATGTAGTTCACCTCTCACTTTTAGAAAGCCTTCCAAAAGTGTCTTGGTACCTAAGTCCACTTCAATACAGCCTTTCACTCTTAGACAGATGATTAAGCAGAAAGGACCATTCAGACATTAGAAGATATGTTGAGAGCATGTGTTTTTGACTTTAAAGGTAGTTGGGATGACTACTTACCTTTGATTGAGTTCACGTATAATAACAGTTATCCTTCTAGTATTCAGATAGCTTATTTAAGGCTCTTTATGAGAGAAGATAAAGATCTTCTATTAGTTGGTTTGAGGTAGGCGAGGCCATGGTGGTAGGGCCCAACTTGGTGTTTGATCCCTTTAAGAAAGTGCAGTTGATCAGGAAGAGGCTTAAGACAGCCCAGAGCCAACAGAAATCTTATGCAGATGTGAAAAGGAAAGATCTTGAATTCGAGATTGGTGATTATGTGTATTTAAAAATCTCTCCCAAGAATGGGGTGAAGATATTTGGTTAGAAGGGGAAGCTTAGTCCCCGATATGTTGGTCCTTATAGGATTCTAAGTCGTTTCTATAAGGTAGCTTATGAGCTTGAGTTTCATGCAGACTTAGTATCAGTGCATCTAGTGTTTCATGTTTCCTTTCTAAAGAAGTGCATAGGTGACCCAACAGTTGTAGTCCCTATGGAGAGTGTAGATGTTCAGAACAATCTCTCTTATGAGGAAGTCCCAGTCGAAATCTTTGATCGTCAGATTCACAGATTAGGGAACAAAGAAATTCCATTGGTCAAAGTTCTTTGGCGGAATCAGTCCGTTGCGGGAGCTACTTGGGAAGCAAAGGCAGAAATGCGAACCAAGTATTCTCACCTCTTTTCAGCAAACTCAGAATCAGCCTAAGGTAACAAACTTCCTTAGATTTACTATATTCCATACTCAGTTACAGCTGTATAACATTCTCATATCATTCATGCATTCATGAAATAGTTCAGTCATTTGTCATGTCTACAGAATTCAGTCATGCTTTAGTTATGCATGTCAGTGTAAGTACAATTCCTCAATTTCTCTTAGATCAGTCAGTCTCATTCAAGGAAGAATATTCCCAAGGGGGAGATATTGTAAGACCCCATAAAGTTCTAGTTTAATTCACTCCCATATAGCTCGTAATAAGGGGTTCCAGACTTAGAAAAATTCAGATAATTGTTGAGACTTAGAATTATTTTTAGCCTTAGAAATTAGATGATCTTATATTTGATCCTTACGACCTTAGATTGTCGATTTTTGAATTGATTCATGATTAGAGATGTCAATAGGTCATCTTGGTGAGTTTCAAAATTTCCGAACATCGTTTGGATTATGTTTGGATGACCAAAATAGTAAGCCAACGTGATTTCAACATGTCTCGTTGGCTATCGCATCACCAGCATCGACGCGGCGCGTCACCTGCCTCATTGCTGGGCATATTTTTCTCATTAAACTCTGACTTTCCAATGGAAATTAGGTCCTTTTCCCCTCACACAATTCAGCCAAAACATGAAATTAAACCCTTCAAAGGGCAAAATTCACTCATTTTCTCACAAACACTCTCAAGAACAAAGCCCTAGTTTTATAAAGTTCAAGTCCCAGTCCTAAGAATTAACCATAATTTCCAAGAAATCAACAATCAATGTATGTTAGGTGTTCATCCTTTTCTCCCACCCTTAGAGTTCAAGAACCTTTTTTAAAACTACAAATTTTTAATTTCATGATTTACATACGCAAATTGGGTTATATTAATGTTTGTGTTGTTGTATGGGTTTTCATTTCAAGATTTAATTACAAGTTTTATGAACATAAGATAGCATGTATGTTTATTGATGCAATTCCCTTGCCAAAACCCTAGAAATTGAAAGTTTAAGTTATAGTCATGATGCTTACGTGTTGTTCATTATCATGTGCATTAATTATGCTCCCCAAGTGTTTGATAGAATATCCATGTGAATTGAATAGTGTTATCATGATATGTTAGCATGTGTTCTCATTCATGTACAAGTTCATGACCTCCAAGTGTTTGACAAAATGTCTCAGTGTTTGAATTGTGGACAAATGAATATTGTTATGCTTTCAAGATTTTCTATATTTTACCTATCATGCTTTCGAGTCTTGGGGGTATTTATTACCCAAAATCTAGCCGTTTACTTAGTTGAAGTAGTTATAGACTAGTCCCAGTAAAGGTCAAGAATAGTAGTACTCAGTCAGTTAATAGAACTCAGTAAACTCAGTCTAGTATAGTCAGTCAACATAATCAGTGGTAGTTCAGTAAAGCCTAGTGCAGTCTAGTAATCAGTTCAGTGTCTATTCAGTTGGGAGTAGGATTTAGCACCAAGCGAACCCAGGGATGGGGGCATTCCTGCCAGCAAAGGTTTTGACCCTTAGTATCAGTCACTGTATTATAGAACTATGTAGCCAGCATAGGGTAAGTCGTCCTCTTGCCAGACTAGTGTTGACATAATTATATATATACTTCATGAGTCTTCCTGCCAGATTAGAGTTGACCCAGCATTGTTAGTATCCCGTGGCAAGGTGCTAACACCCTTCCAACTGGGGTCACAGGTTGGACCCCAAATCAATCTATATCGGGGTATGTCGGTTAGATGAACACTCCCACAATTATAGTTTCAGTCTCAGTATTCATTAAAGAACTCAGATAGTTCTACAGAACCATGGCTATCATTTACCAGTTACTCTGCCATTAGAATTCAGCACTCAGTTTCAGTATAATCTCAAATATACGATGTATATCTATATGCACAGTATAGCATGTTCAGTGGTTACAGTTTTGCATATACTCTCATCCAGTTACTTCATGATGTTCATTCAGTCAGTTATCAGCTCATGCATATGAACCCATGTGTAACAGTCTTACCTCACTTAGCATATCAGTACATTCCATGTACTGATGCATACTCTTTCTTTGCACTATGATGTCTTATATCATAGGTTTGGATGCTTAAGTTCCTGACCGTACTTAGCAGCTCAGGCTATCAGTAGTAGTTATAGTGGTAAGTCCTCATATTTCAAGGATAAAGTTTACTTATTTCAGCAGTTCAGTAGTTATTTTAATCGGAGTTAGTTGGGGGTTTATCCCACAACTCCATATTCAGACAGTTAGAGGCTTTCAGACTAGCATATATAGTTATTTAGTTTTCAGATGTTATTATCAGTTATACTCAATATTATTTTAGTATTTTGAGAACCTAATGGCATTTTTAGATTTCTTCTGCATATATATTTCAATATTATATTCAGTGCTCACAAAAGATACCAGTCATGTGTTAGCTTGTGGTCTTTCGGGGTCGTAAGCACCGTGTGACGCCTAGGGTGCAGTATCAGGGTGTTACATATATAAACGCTGAAAGCATTAAGAAAAGGATGATAAGTTGTACTAAAAGACTATTTAATAGACTAAAACCGTTTATCAAAGTAAGAGTTGAGACTAGGGGTGATTAATATACTAATGAATAAGTCAGGAGGATAATTTGAAGGAAAGTTTTGAATAGTCTCTAAGAGTGTATTGTAAGGTCCTAACATGATAAGAATTTTATGAGTAAAAAATTCTAAAATGAGGAACACTAAGAGTAAGGAACGACTAATACAAGAATGAAAACAACAAGATAGGCAAGATATCAATACATACATAGAAATGCAACACATAGCAAATAGTATTTGAGTCCTTTCGGGATCGTGAACCCCTTTGGACTTTGAATGAGACTAACATTCAATGCATCAAGGGTGCCAAGGCATCCTGGGTTGAATATGATGCATATTCCTTAGTAAAAGAAATATGTAGCCAAGACCTAAAGGACAAGAGTATGTTTATGACATGGTTCCCTCGAGTGGACAACTCGAGAGTGAGAGAGCTTGTGACTGTTGACGCATCATTGATCGATCAATCCACAAGGCATTTCCCAAAGGTTGTTTATGGAAACAACATCCGTATAACTACAAATCGTTCGTAAAAAAAAATAAAAGAGGTTCCAAGTGGAGGAAAGTATGAGCGAAATGTCAGTTATATAAAGCAGTAACACGTAGCATATAGCAACATACAATATCATGCTTTAGCAATATGAAAATAAACATCAAAACACGTAACCAATAAAAGGGAAAGTGGGGAAGGGATAGAAATGGTGAAATATGAATAACACATAAAAGGGAAAAGGAGAAGGGAATAACATGTGTAAATAAATCATGATATAAACAATAAAAAGAAAAGGGGGGCAGGTAATTATAGAACAATAAGACAAAGAAAGTAATAGAATCCCACATAAAACACAAACTCGTAATGGTTAGAACCTAAGATTTTCAGTAGAGTCGTCATTCTGTCGCACTCCATTTTTCTCTCGAAAAGTGGGATTCAACATAACAACTCTTTTTGGGATTATTTAAGGAGTGAAGAGTCGCCACCTAACGTATTAAGGTGTATTAGGGCACCGTTTTAGGATAACTACAAACCTATTTTGTTACTTTAGACTTAGTTCACCAGAAATTTGTGTAAGAGTACAAATTACCTTAAAAGGAAGGTATTAGCTACCTTTCAAGGTCCACAAAGGTGGTTCCCGACCAAATTCGTACTTTATGTGGGACTTCTATGTGATAAAATAAAGGTCACTAATTTATTAACTTAATATTACTAAGTGGTAAAGGAATGAATAAACAAACTTCCTTTATTTATTTCTAATTATTAACTAGGTGGAGATAAAAAAAAATAAGACAACAAATAATGTGAAGTAGATAAGCGGGGAGAGATGAGCAAAGCAATTTATAACAGAAATATTTATTAATTTTAAAACCTAAACTACCCCATGAAAATAAGCATGTAAAGTAAATGAAAAAAAGAAAGAATTTGAAAAATCAAACAAAAGAATGTTTTTGGTTTCATTCGGATCAGAACCCCAACCTGTTTAATCAATATCCGACCCATTAGCTAGTGGCCGAATTCTTAGACAAGTGACAATGTCATAAGCCGTGTAATATATGTTGGGTATCATAACTTCCGAATGACGACCCGCCCCCACCTAGGCTGGTTGTTAACCTAAAGATGTACTAAAAAGGGATAAAGACTAACGTCTCTAGAAATAACTATCGTCCCATCTATCGCCCGAGAGGCATTGTACTTTGTTATTTTGGATTTATGGTCTAGACAAATAAAATTATGTTTCCTAGGACTCAAAATGCGTAAAATAAATAGGTCGTCAAGTAGCACATAATAGTCTGAAAGAATCCTCTTGGTTATTAAAGAATGATTAAGGTGATTGACATGTTGAACAAATAAGCCTTTATTCTATTTCGCTAAATCTATAGACATAGTACCTAGGTGTTAGATAATTGTTATTGACGAAGAAAAATTGTTAAACCCTTGTAAAATAGTGTTGTAAATTTGTTGAGGATAAAAGGGCATATCAAAGTTAAACAACCGTGAAAGAATAAGAACGTTAATTTATTATGTAAAAGATAGTTAAGCATGATGTAAAATAACTTTATATGCTGAAAAGTGATTTAATATGCTGAATAATTTATAAACATGTTGAAACTTTTGTTTTAATTACTAAATAATTCATTTTGATATATTGAAAAAGTCATGTTTTTTGTTTTTAATATATCGATGCTGGAAATTGTTTCACTATGTTGAAAACTAATAAAACATATAAAACAACAAATATAAATGCTGAAAATTAATTACAGTATGCTAAAAACATTGCTGAAAATATCATGTTGAATGCTGAAAATTAAAATTTACTTGTTGAGAACACTATTTAAAATGCGAAAAATGTCATTATAATATGTCAAAATTCTGTTAAACATGCCGAAAGTATTTAAATCCATTGTAAATTAAGTTGACATATTCAAACTTAATTTGAAAGGCGCAAGTTAATTAAACTCCTAAAAATATGATTTCTAAGTGATTAAAATAAGTCCTATATTAGGCTTGCCTAAGTAATAAATCAAATTCTTTAACAAATCCTAAATTGGTTTGCCTAAGTGGTTCACTTAGCACATAAAGCAAATAAACCTAAGTTGTGTTTGCCTACATAATTCATAGAGCACATACATCCCATATATCCCCACCCCCAAGCAATTCCATAATGTATTATTACATCACAAGCATTTGTACAATAAATTACAGACTATTCAAACTAGACTAAAAAATAAACGCCCTTCCCAAACTCCCATGGGACTCTTCCTTTTCCAGAATATCCTTTAACGACACCGCTAATACAATCAAGATACCGTAGCAAACAAAAGAAAAACTAGAAACACACTCAAGCAGGAAGCAGTGAGATAAAGACGTAGAAAACATGCACGAAATAATTATTTCGAATTAACTCCTATAGGCATGCTTTCTAATGTTTTTCACAACATACCAAAATTATCACGTAGAGAATGAAAATTGCATCGATAGGCACTTACCGATTGATGATAACAAACAATAATAATAAGAAAGCCAAGCCATATAGGATCCAAGTACGAATTGTTGCAGAAGAGTCGAGACCAATGCTCCAAAAATAAGTACGAAAAAGTAATAAGGTAAAATTATTTCTTGTTTGCTTAAAGCTTTCATTTGATTGTGTAAGTTGTAAGTTCTATTTTTGAAGAAAGAGAAGGGTTGTTTATATAGTCCAAGTAGTGTAAAACTATACCAAAATAAAAATCGCAAATCAATATTCTTGTAAATCAATTAGGAGAAAACTTTCCTTATATGAATAATTGAATTAATCATACATAAATCAATCAAACAATAAAAGGAAAGCAAATGTTCAGAAAAATCAATCAACAACATGATTTTCCTTAATAGAGTGACTAATCAAATATTGAATCAATCATGACATGATTACCATAAACAAGTACCCAAAATCAGTCCAAATCAAAATAGAAAATCATTCATTTAAATTGACAAAATAATGGCATTATATATGGAAAGAGAATATGTCTAGCTAATTAAAAAAAATCAAAATTTGGGGCAAAGTGTCAAATAATCAAGCCATTACGCATTTTTCACAATTCAATTAAACAAACAGAACATATTCAAAGCTTCCTAAAATTTACTAAGCATCAAATTTGTTAAGTAGAAAAGATATCGGAGCGGATTATTTTACCAGATTATCGATGTTACCAAAATTTCAAGTCACCAAATTAAATTAATGAATAGGACTACAAATTTCTAAATTTGTATTAGTCAATTCCCAATTATAAAATTAGGATGAGCCCCAATTTGATGATAGTCTAGACATGTTAATGAACCCAAATAACAAGTAATCAGATCAAGATCATCAATCAAGCTTTGCCCATCACGAAAAAAGAATTATCAATAACAAAGAAAATAAGTAATAATAAAATAAATATATAAGATTAAGCTGTGAGAAAGTCACCATAAAACTTTGAATATTTTCGGTGAAGTCTAACCGGTGATGTTGTTAATCCGTGCCTCACCGGTCATTACCCCGGCGAGGTTAACATGGCAGAATCGTTGGTCAGATCTGCATGGCTGTGTAGTTGTGATGGGAGAGAGGGCGATTGTTGGTGTTGTTAGTGTTGCAGCTACGCGGATCGATGGTTCTCCGACAGTTTAGCCAACTAGTGGTTGAGGGCTGTAGGGAAAGGAGGGAGGCAGTGGCATGGTGGTGGCATCTTTAGTCGCTTCGTCATCTGGAGAGAAGAGCTGATTTTACTGGAGAGAGAGAGCGATGGAAGGCGATGCCGATTTTCTCCAACCGTGGTGGCTGGCCGGCGGCGATAGCCATAGTTATTGATAGACGACCAAGGGTAACAAAGTAATGTCATGCTAATAAAGAAACTCTTTACTATTCTCTAGAATCCTCCGTTCACTTAGTTCTCTTTTTTTCTTAAACCTATATTTTGTATCTGCCATTCCTAAGCTTCTCGATTCTTCTTTCTTTATCTACTCAATTGTTCTTTACCATCCTCCTTTCTTTTTCAATCTTCTCCTCATTTCTAATTTTTAGGTTAGTAGCTACTCTAATTTTTGTCTGAATCTTCTTTTTTATTTCGTAGCTACTCTAATTTTTGTCTGAATCTTCTTTTTTATTTGTATGTATTATACTCTATCATGTGAAATTTTAAAGGCTTATAAAATATTAATAATTTTTCACCGGAAACAACAATGATGGGATGTGATTGCAGGCTATGTCAAGGTATGTTCGCAGAGAATCTACTGTCTTGTCATTAACAGTTATTAAATCTGCCTTGAACAAATACGTTTAGTATGTATTTATGTGATAAGGTTGTTTGAATTTCTTAACTGATGGCTTTAATGCTCTTAATATCCCCTCTTAAAGAGATGTAGAAAAGTCGTAAACAATGCAAGGCACCATAATTTACAATTTACTGTTTTCTCACTCTATAGTTGTGATGTCATGTTCTACGTCTGCAAACCACCCACCATTTAAAAGTAAAGATATAGAGGAAAAAGGAAATGAATTACAGGATGCCCTATTGCTTTCCTGTCCCCAGTTTAGGGTTTGAAAGATGTTTATCCTGGCATTCAAAATGACTCAATGCTTTAAATACTCTTGAGCTATGTTACTCGACTCTCCAAAAATTCCACCAAATATGTGTTGGATCCTCCAAAAATGTATTACTTTTGGAGGATCCAAAACACAACCGTCGGTATTATTGAAGAGTTCGAGTAAACATAGCTCTTAAGTACAATTAATTAGTTTTGTTAATCTTGAATGCCTTATCAGTCCCCATGAATACTTTCCTACATTTCAAACATTTCCATGAGTATCTTCTATGAAGCTCGACAGAGTGGTTAGGATGCTTGATTGTGATTTTAGTTGTTATTTCTGTGGCAAGACATACAAGTCGCTGAAGCGATTCTTCGCTAATGTCCAATTATTTGTGATGATGTTTTGCCTAAGGCTGCCTGCTTTAGGATTGGTTGACTTCAATCCAACCATTCAATTTTTAGGATTGGTTGTCCACAATCCAACCATTCAATTTTCATGTTTAACTTGATAAAATGGGCAAAGGATTCATAGGACATTGTATTTGTCTGTAATCATACTCGAGCACTGCCACTACCAAGTGTGAGTTCCAGATCTTCGAATCCTACATCGTGGGTCCTTTTCCCTTCTCATTCCTTGACTGACACATTTTCAAAGTCAATGTCAAAGTCAGTGCTCTTACCCTTATCCATGATCATATCATTAGGACGAAGTGGACGAGGCACCCGTTTTACAAGATTAAAAGTTGGAGAAGCTGGAACATTAGTAGCGTACTTTTGAAAGTTGATCCGCTGGCCTGAATCAATGGTAGATGAGTCAGATTTGTCACACTCACGTATGGTGGGAGGAGTAAAACGCTGACCCCGAGTTTGTCTAGTTGGGGCTGAAGTAGCAAAGAAAGGGATATTTAAAACAAACATTGATTCTTTGGCCAAAGTTTTTAAATTGAATGTTGGCTTAGGATGCCTAGTTGGTGATGAAAGGGGTGGTGTTATAGGGGCACTATTTGATACTCATAATGGAGGAAGGGATGAAGGAATGACATTATGGAGAAAAACATATGGGTGTGATGACATGTTAGCATCAGCACGGGATGGACTAAGGAAAGAAGAGGAGGTTGGACTCGGCTGGTAAGATGGAATTGGGCTAGAAAAATATGATAATAGGGGATTTGCATGCCGTGAAGAAATTGGCGTGATGTTTGCTGAAATACCTCCAATCTCCATTAGGGTTGGCTTGCATCCCTGATTCACATAATAGTAGAAATAAAGTCACTATCAAATTTTCTGCACCTAATAAGGAAAGGATATTATAATAACGTAAAATAGATCTCACGTGTTATGTATTGTTAAGTTGTTAATACAAAGGCACACATTCAGGGATAGATTACCAATATACCAAATGTTAGTGATATTTGGGTTTTAGAGAACAAATTCACAGGATAGCATGGCAAGATAGGTAATTATTCCCAATGCTTAACCTAATGGGGAGATACTTAGCAGCGAATGTCTTCACCTCAAACATTGCTTATTATTTAAGTTCTAAATCCCAACGACTTTTACCTTCTCCAAAAAACGAAATAAGGTTCTAAATCTCAAAGCACACAATTAAATATCAATAACTCAGAAAACATTGACACGAAAGTTCTCATGAAATTGAGTTACAGAGAATTTTTAGGATAGCATAGAATTGAGCTAAAAAAAGAAACCTCAACGGATTTCAAATTTGGAATCTAGAAAAGCATTTACTGTAGAACAAAACATCTAAGGCGAAAACATCCAAATCCACTCCCAATAACAACAGCACCTGGTGTCATCCCACAATTCAGGACAAGGGAGGATAGAGAGCACGCAGACTTTACTCCTACCACAAAGGTAAAGAGGTTGTTTCCTCTAGACTTTCGGCTCAAGGATCCAGTTCCACCCCCAAAAGCTCCAAATAAAGGGGCCCTTTTTTCACTACCAAATTTAGCAATTGAACTGGAAAGGTCAAGCATTCCCCCCCTAACCCCTCCCATTTCTGAAAAATATATGTAATAGATCACTCTAGTTTCTTAAAACAACACACAAGAACATAAACAGATAACAGCAAATCCAGAAGTTTAGCAACTCAAAATTGATGCTCATAAGTCATATATGCTAATATACATACAAAACCAAATATATCCAAGAATAATTCAACTTCATAGAGAATCAAAAGATAGTTATTACTCCAACCCAATTTCCAAATAACCCTAAAACAATAATAAATCCATCAAAAAGAGTGCACCAGAAAAGCAATTTTGATCCAAATAGAGTAAACCAACAAGAGGGATTGCTTAGATGGTAAGCATCCTCCCCCTACAACCCTAAAGTTATGGGTGAGTCACCAAGGGAGCAAAAAAAGTGCAACAAAAAAGCAATCTTGATCATGATGGAATAAACTGGTAAAAGGGGTAGCTCGGATAGTAAACACCCTCCACTACCAATCTAAGGTTGTAGGTTTGAGTCAGGAGCAAAAAGGTGGGAGCATCTCGGAGAGAGAAAGGAAAAGAAACAAATGCATTTACCAAAAGTTTAGATCTAAGCAAACCCACTAATGGGTTCACCAATAAACACAAAAATAAACAATCAATCAACTACAAGTTTTTGTCAACCAATCTTGAAACATTAACAAAAGTGGATACACGAAAAAAGCAATCTTTATCCAAGAAAAAGCAACCCCATTTGCCAAAGCTTAAATCTAAGAAAATCTATGCAAGACCCACTAATAAATTCACCAAAAACACAAAATTAACCCGACAATCAATCAATCAATAGCTACAAGTTCTTCAAAAAGGGTGCACTAAAATACAATCTTGATCCAAAAAACAGCAAACTCATTTGTCAAATCGTTAAATTTAAGCAAATCCAACTAATGGGTTCACCAAAAACACAAAAATAACTACAAATTCTTAAAATGGGTGCACCCAGAAAACAATCTTGATCTAAAAAAAAAGAGCAAACCCATTTGCCAAAAGCAAAAGGTTGGTTACTCCCAACTTATGACTTTTTATGTTTAGCTTATAAGCAATTTTTTAAAAGTTGATTCAAACACCTCTTAATCTTCATTTATCATTAGATTTGTCATAAGATTTCACATAGGTATTTCATCAATCTCTAGTAACCACTCGCTTATTCGATACTAAAATTTTGAAAAGTTGCAGGTTCAAATTTCTGCAGAATCTCCATATTATTATTTTTCTCTTCTTTCACTATATCCATCTTCGATAAACTTGCAGCCTTAGATCCTCATTGTAACTCGGTGAAAGTAAATGTGATAGAAAGTCAAATTACATTATTATGAGGATTACATTCTCAAGAATATCTCTCTTAGAGTGCATCTTGATCATCATCATAAATGAATAACTATTCAAAACCTAAAATTATGATAATTATATATTATAATGAAACTTCAATATGACTAACCTTTCAATTTGCTAATAATTCCTTTTCCTTTCTCATCAATCTTTATTCTGCAACGACAAAACTAACATCAAGATTAGTGTCTTCATAAAATAAAGAGAGATCAATAGTGATGATTAGTCTTCAGTAAATAAGAAAAAACTAATAATTGTTAGTTGATCGACAATGTAAAATCCAACAAATAATAAAAAAGCAAGAGTGTGTGAATTTTAATCATTTTGACTTTGGTATTCAAGTCTACCGCTTAGACAATTTTTGCTTTCAACTTTACATTAACCGTATAAAAGTGCCAATCGATATCCGATACAAATACCTACTGTTATAAAATCCAAAATTGATAAAAATGGATTTATTTCCTTCCCTTGATAAGGAATTTGTCCTCATATATAAAAGACTGAAAAACATAAATGAAAAGCCACAACTTGCACGAATTGATTGATAAATTGCTATAAAAGTGGCTTTCAATAAAGCCAACACAGAAATACTTCTTTGGAAATTATATCATCATTTGCAATCTACTCTCTCTACAATAAGTAAAGTTCACTATAGTCTCCACATAGCATTTTATGGAGGATAATGCTATGTTTTTAATGGATGACTTATCAAGGAACAAAACCCAACAACAAGAAAACGAATGTCCTTATTGTGAATTACAGTTGCACTGAAATTAATTGTCATAAATAGCCAAAAAGCACTGACGATCTCACAAAACGAATAGATTATGGACAAGAAGAAACATAAATTACAAAAATGAAGGCAGGAGAGTATTAAAGAGAGAGCAAGGCAGAATAATAACATCATGGATATTGATTCTGAGGCATAAATTATTATAGTTTAGATCTATGCATAAGGTATGATGCAGTAACAAAGTTTAAGCTAGAGGATTTTGACTTACCTTTTTCAAATTCACAAAATAAATGAGAGACATCTTTTTCAGTATAAAGAGGACTCGATAAAGTAGTAATTTTATGGTTGGTGCCTTCTACGTAGGATAACAAACACATTGTCTATTAAGTTCGTATTTAGGTAGATAGTTCTACTTTGACATTATCAAGGAGTAAAGAAAAAGCAACTTGTCACTCCAATCTTTGATATTACCAAAAAGGCTCTTTTATAGTAAGAGCAGTTTGTTTCACATCTTAATTATGGGCACTCTGCAACTGATGTTATGAAATGGTTTCATGATGCATTTCCTTGTTGTGTTTTATAGTAACATCGTCTTTATTAGCTGCATATCTTCACATCAGTATATGCTTTTTGAGTTTCATCTTATAATTTCTCATTTTCACGTACAAACGTTTATTTAAAAAACCCTGCTTCTAATACTGTGAGATATCCACCTTTCCAATAGATCAAAAACTACTAAAAAATCAATATCAAACTTCAATTAGCATAATTTATTCATTATTATTAATTTTATTAGCAATATAAAGCTAACTGAAAATATTACAGCCCCAAAACAAATTCAAATATTTGTTTGTAACATGACAACAACACTCAATAGAAGAAAATTTAACATAATAGTGAAATCACAATATGAATATTCTAGCAAATATAGGCGTAATGTTATTCATGTAAATACTACACAATAGAAACATCAAGATGTGTAAATATGTTGAATAAAAATGAAGAGTGTAGATAACCTCAATTCACTCCTCCTGGTCGTCAACTACTCAACTTCGAATTAGTGGTTCTTAGTTGTTTCAATACCTTTATTTCATTATGAAACACATTATAATTAAAAAAATATTTAAATGTCCATTAAATTTGGTATATTTGTTTCATCCTTATTCGGATAAGTCCAACTTAGTGTTAAAACTAAAGTTTGAACGATAAAAAGGCAGCACAGTCAGACTGATATTGTATATCTTAAATTTATACATCAATATAATTATATAGAAAGCTAACACTGATTTTTAAATATATAGTTCATCAAATTTGAGTACGACTCAAAAAAATTCCCCATAGTATAATAGTGCTTTTTTCTTCTTTATTCGATCAAATACTCAAAGTCAAAGAAGATAAATTATACTCAATAAGTTATATTAACAAAGAAAAGGCAGCCTAACAAATTTACAAGCTACATTAACATGCCTTGCTTGTTTGAGAGACTGAAGAAAGATGTAGATGAAAAAAATATAAATAAGAGCTGACAAAATAAACAACGAATTATCTGTTCACTTTCACTTTTAATGATAAAGTAAAGACATATGTTAATTAAGATGGTAAAACGATATTTGAAGCTACAAATTACAAATAAAATTCATGTGAAATGAGATTTATGTAGTTGTTAACATCGGACGGGATTTAACAACTAATAAACACAAATACAATTAGTTCATTTGCTTTCCAATTCTACTGCCACAAACTTAGTTTACAATTTTTTAGCAGTAGTTAAAATTAGCAGAAAACAACCAATCAAAATTGATTCAGTTACAATAAAGAAGAATCATTTGTACTGGCAAGTGACGCGTAAGATATGATCCATTGAATTCTAGGAGGAAGAGGGACATACCCAAAATCAGAATTGTTTATGTATTGCTAATAAATTTCTGTTGAAAGCATGGCCAATAATTTAATGCTAAATAAAAAAAGGGCAACCCGACACACTAAAGTTTTGAGTAAGCATAGGGTCCGGAAAAGAGTCCGACCACAAGAATCTATTGTAAGCAATCTTACCTTGCATTTATGCAAGCGGCTATTTTCGGCTTAAAATCATGACCCCCTCATCACATGACAACAACTTTAATGGTTAATTCAAGGCTACCCTCCAGTTTAATGCTAAATCACTTTTTGAAAGTTAAATAGTATGATTTTTAGAGTGTTAAGAACCACTTTCTTCACAATACTTAATATTATGATCACTGGTGTTAAAATCCACTACCATGACTTAATCTTTCGTTATGCCTTTACTTTATATTTTTTCTATTGAAAAATATATCAGTAAAAAGTATGAAAGATACACAAATTAATGAATTTTTTTTGATACATTAGCATACAATTCTTCTGTAAGTCTTATATAGGCATCATCAGTGATATTAAACTACGTTATTTAAATGAGTACAAGACTCCAGTTTTGAGAAAAACAAACAAAGAGAACCAATAGTAAATGCTGAAAGATCAATCGTTACAATAATATCTCAAGAAATGAAATTGAAGAGTGTTGAGTGCTGACTTGGTTGCTTGATATTAAATTGAGAATAAGTAAGCATGTGTTATATTGATACCGACAAATAAAAAGAATAAAAAAAATTACAGACCTTCCTGCTAAAAAACCTCTGAAATTCACTGCAGAATAGCTTAATTGTTTCTCGTTCGAAGAAGTTATCTTCAAGATTTCAGTTTATTTTATTTTACGTTTCAACTGTTTGTTTCTTGAATTTTGATATTGAATCTGCAACAGTGACACCTTTCTTAGAAGCTAAACTTGAATCTCTGGTAGCTTTTGATGAGATTTAGAACCCAAATCAAAATTGAAAAATCCTTAAAAGATACGAGAGATAAGAGACATATGGATGAGGAATGTATTCGAGAAAGTAGGCTACAGCAATGACTATTTGTGATAAATTTAAAAAGAATTGGGAGAAAGATTAAAGCAAAAATTAAGAGAAAAAAACTTACCTGAATTAGAAGAAGACCTTGCTGAGAAGATCAATAGAACTAATGGAGGCTTCTGGAATCTGTTATCAGTGTGAATCAGGTGAAGAAAATACTTCTATATAGTAGTAATATAGGCTTCGCCTTAATAGTTTTTGGTCAAAGAATCAACGAATTGTATGAAATCAAAATAGTTAAAATAAAGGAAAAAGGGTTATATTTACCCAACTTTGAAAGATTAGCTAAATATATCATTTCTCATACTTTGGATCTAAATTTATCCTCGATATCATATTTAAGGTCAAATTTAGCACTTTACTAGGGAAAATTGGCTAAATATACTCTTTGTCACATTTTGAGGTCAAATTTACCCTTGATATCATACTATGGGGTCAAATTTACCCTCGTTAAGAAACTTTTCATGTGTACCCTTTCTTAATAGAAAACTTAAATCAACATTAAATGTCCCATTTCTTAAAAATAAAATACTCCTTAATATAACTCGTTCGATCCAACTCAAGCCACAAAAAAGACAAATAAATATATCTTTTCAGTTCTGTTGGTCAAATTTTTCCAACAAGATTAAGACACTGAATATTTATCAGTACATAACTCATGAAACTTTAATCTACATCGGTATAAATACAAGGAAATATATCCCTCTCCCAGTTCATGGATTTGCATCAATGCAGAGCTCATGAAAAATGACACTTGACAGTCAAATGCAATAGATTAGATCGATTAGATATTTCTCTGGGTGATTTAGTTAAGAGGTTTCCCTATGTGCCAATCATTACATCTCTTCATTCATATATCTTTATATGAATTTAGATTTATACAAATTTTTCACCATGTCATTTGCTAAAAAAAAAAATTCACTGGTTCTAGAATCTAGATGCATATAGAATTGCATGTTAATTTTTGAAATTTGAACATAATCTAACAAAATCAAAGTTTGTTATAAACATTTTCTCTAGTTTCATGCTTCTCCGTAATTTCATTTCGTTGTACGTTTTGTTCATTTGTAAATAGCCTATCAGTGCTGCACATTGAAAGAGTAATATTTTTGTTCATTGGAAAAATTTGATCAATAGAATTGAGGGAGGAGTATATTTTTGTTGTGTATTTTTTGTGGATTGGATCGGATGAAGTAGATTAAGGTGTGATTAATTTTTAAAAATTAAGCAATTTAACATTGATTTGGGATTTTCCTTTAAAGAAAGGGAACAAGTGAAAAATTTCTAAAAAATGAGGGTAAATATGGCTCCAAAAGTATGAAATTGAGGGTAAATTTGACTCTAAAGTATGATGAAGGGTATATTTAGTCGATTTTCCAATGTCGAGGGATAAATTTATTTCTAAAGTATGACATCAAGGATAAATTTAATCTCAAAGTATGATGAAAGATATATTTAGCCAATTTCAAAGTAGAGGGGGCAAGTTTGACCCACATCAAGGATAAATTTAATCTCAAAGTATGACGAAAGATATATTTAGCCAATTTTTCAAAGTAGTGGAGGCAAGTTTGACCCTTTTCTCTAAAATAAAATAACTTTTATTTGATTATTTACGTAGATCACACTATGATTTTGTCTAAAGAAAGACTTCGGCTTTGAAACGTCAATGATATCTGTAAAAGATTGAAAGTAAGTCATGTGAAATTGGTCAAGATAAGTCAGCCAAAAGCAGGAACAAAGTTGCAGCATCACTTCTTGAAAGGTGAAATCATTGCTACTACACCCCAGAGTAACTAGTTGGGCCAATATAAAGAAGTAGGTGGGGTAAGCCTAGGCAAGTGAGGAAAAATGGGTAAATACTCTTTTTGAATCACAAGTCAAACTTTAGCTAATAATTTGTAAATCAATTAAATCTTAGCTATTTTTTGGGATAACGGGGCAAAACAGATAATATTTACTTTTTGAATAGCTAAATCAATGAACTCCTCCATCAATTCTAACCTTATTAACACATGTTTGTTCTAAATAGTTAAATCAATGAACTCCTCCATCAACTCTAACTTTATTAACACCCGTCTATTCTAAACAAATCTATTTTACAATCTCCTTTAATTTCACATTGTAATAGTATTTGTTCTCTTAATTCTGCTATCTCTAACCAATCATACGAGAATTTATCAAAAATAACATATTATAAAGTTTCAATAATGTTCATACGATGTACCCTGCTCCATCCACTTTACTGGCATACCATCAATATAATCAACCTTCTTCATGGAATTAGGGCTACTTCTACTTTGTTAGTAATTAATTTGATTTTTGTTGTTGGATTAGTGACTTGCATAGTTTTCATGGGGCAAAACAGGTTCTTTAGGAATTACAGGGTTTTTAGTAGGGAAAAGCAAAAGTAGAAAGTAGGATGATAAGGCGATGTGAAGGGGTGGACCAATAACTGGCAATGACTGAGTGTCGATAATAACCATGTCTGATGAAAAACTAAGGTTTAAGGTACACAGGGTATCCTTTTTCCTTCCATTACACATTTAGTTGCAAAGTAATCAAGCTTTAGCTAATATTTGAAAAAAAGAAAAAATTTTAGTCATTGTTAATATGAAAATATCATTTGATCAATCATATTCCTAGAGAATTATGAAAACATTTATAACTTCAATGCAACTTGAAGTATGAGAAATCTAGAAAATTTTCTTGAAGTTAGAGCTAACACGATTCAAAATCTAGGAGAAATTTCAAGAGTTCTCAAACTCTAGAAAAAAATCATGGTGTTTCACTTTTCTTGATTAAAACATAAATTTTTTTTATTGAACTCCATGACAGAGTCCTGAAATTTCAACTCTATATAGAGGCAGAGCCTAAATTTAAAGCTTATCGGTATGAAATGTTATTTCTTTTAAGTTACTAGGTTTTAAATTAATATTGTATATATTCAATGAATTTCGTAAGACAAATACTTGCTTGGACCAAAACCACTAAGGTTCGATCAAATCTATAACCTATATTTTAGATCCACCCCTAACTTTATAAGTTTGAACTTTATAATGACCAATACCATGTCCTAAAATTTCACGCATCGAGAAATATTTATAGATTAGACACAAGAGCCCGTGCAAATATGTTATTTTTTTAATCTCAATTTATACGATACAGATAAATTTTAGAGAATCAATTAAATTTTTTGTACGATCCTTAAATATTATAAATTTTTAATGATATACAATACTTTTTATATCATTTTTAGACAATACATGTTACTTTAATTGTTTGAATTTGTGTGCCACTGTTGTAATTAGAGAGTCAATCAAATTTTTTATATAATTTATACATGTTTGTATGATCTTAATTTTTTTAAAATTGTTAATTAATTCAATTAATAGTATTTTTACATAATTTTCAGATAATATATCCTATTTTCTCTGTCTTAATTTATGTGATACTAATGGAGTTTAGAGAGTCAACCAAATTTTTTATACAGAGAGTGTGTTTGGTATGAAGGAAAATATTTGCTGAAAAATATTTTTCAATTTTCTCATATTTGATTGACTTAAATATATTTTACTTTTTTTCTTAACTCATCCCCTACCCTAAAACTCAAACCCCACTAACCTTTCTGCCCCCCCCCCCCCCCCCCAAAAAAGAACTTTTTGAATTATTTTTAATTTTTTTTAATTTTTTCTTAGCCCACCATCACTCCCCTACCCCGACTCTCATCCTCTACTAGCCGCCCCCCTCCCCCTTACAAAAATTTATTTTTAAAATTTTTTTACCCCACCCTACTACCTATTTTGACAACCCCAACCCCCTCCCCAAAATAAAATTAAATTTTTTTTATTTTTTTTTAAAATTAATTAATTTTTCTTAGTCAACCCTTCTTATCCTATTCATTCTCATTATTTTTATTAAATATATACAAATACTTTTAGAAAAATATATACTTATCCAATTTGCATAATGTACACAAGATTATACGTAGGAAACAACTTATTTTTCTAGAAAATATTTTTCCTCCTTCATATCGAACACACCCTAAAAAAAGTATTTTTTGGGGTCAAAAAATATTTTTCTAAAATGTATTTTTACTCTTTAGCTAAACACTAAAATGTATTTTCTGAAAATTAAATTTTCAATCACCAACCAAACACTAGAAAATATTTTTCACTCACCAGCCAAACATAAGAAAAAAAAGTAAGAAATCAACTTGTTTTCCAGGAAAACATATTCTTCCTTCATACCAAAAACACCCATAGTTTTATGTATTTTGAGTTGTTAATTAATTGTGATTTCTAAAGTACTTTCTACTCTTTTCAAATATTATGTGTACTCCTTTTCCAATTTATGTGATTGTGATAGTATATAGAGCATAAATAAAAATTTTTACATGTCGATAGTATTTTAAGTTATTAATTATTGTAATTTATGATATTTTTTACATTATTGTTAAATAATTTATGTTACTTCTTATGTTCCAATTTATGTGGCTGATAGAATTTCGAGAGTCAACAAACTTTTTTATGTCCTTCAAATATCATAAAAGTTAATTGTAATTTTTATGTAATTTTTAAATACATAATCGATAAAATAATAAGATAAATAAATTAAAATGGAGAATTATAATATATATAAGTCGGCTTGGACGGCAAGCTGGGAGGATAACCTCTAGCTGCTTCTCAAGCCACTTGTATATATTAGTAACTTGGTCGATCTCGAGGATAATCTCGAGGATAGATTTTAACTTGTAGAAGTTGATTTGATGATATATCCTCATTTAGTTTTAAAAAGTTTTCATATGTGAAACACATATCTATTTCAACAGTGACACATATTCCAAATTTTATATAATTTATTATTATTTCACTCATGATCTATTATAAAACTTTTCATTATTTCACTTATAGTACCTGTGAAATGATGGCCAACTTTTAATTATCGGTTCAAAATTAGTCTTGCCACCATTTTTAAGTAAAAAATAAATATTTATGATGCAGTGTGTTTGACTGTCCTCGTTTAACTAATACTCGCCATGTTCTTATTTTTGCACAAATACCCAATTTATTATTTATTATTCATTATTCATACTTTGTGTGGAAGTTCTCATTCTCTGCAAGTAAGTTTTTTTTAGTGAATTTTTGTTACTTCGTCGTTTCTAAATTTTGCTTTCCCTCATTATTTAATTGATTCATCTGTAATTTGAAAGTACAATTTTGACTTTTGTTTCTTGTAATGTAGTTTGTAAACATAGAATTTTTATGTGTTTTGAATGTATGTGATTCTAGAATTTTCAATGGCGGTTGAGATTTTAAATTCTTTATTTGCTTTTTACTTGTGTTGAAATAATGACATTAACTACAACCAAAATGAGTTCAGCATATGTTGAAGGCAACAACGTTGAAGAAGAAGATTAAAAACGACAGTAGAAAGAGAAGTAAAAGGCCAGGCAGGAAAAATAGCCTAGAATCTGGAAACTATAATAAGAATCTGGAAAGAAGAAGGTTGATCTTGGAAGAAATTAATAAGAAGAGGACAAAAAGATTGTGTTATTTTTGTAATGAAAAGTATACTATGGGCCATAAATGTAAGACTACAAAGCAATTTTACTTGTTGGAGTTAGAAGAAGGGGATGGAACAAAAGATGGAGTGCCTGAAAATGAGGTTGAGTTGCATGAAGATGGGGAGAGCAAGAGTGAGTTGTCTCAACATACCGAGCATATGCCTTAAATGGTTCTTTGAGTTTTAGGACACTTAAGGTGACTGGATATCATTCCAAAAGGGGTTGCATATATTGATAGACGCAGGAAGTTCTCTTAACTTCATAGATTCTGATTTAGTACAACAATTAGTTTGTCTAGTCAGATCTACCTATCCTCATATAGTTGTTGTAGCAAATGGGAGCATGAAGGTGGATAAAATGACCACTATTACTTGGTTACTACAAGGAGCTGAATTTTTAGCAGATTTTCTACTATTGCCTTTGGGTTCATGTGGTATAGTATTGGGGGTTCAGTGGTTGTTGATCTTGGGGGATATCAAGATGAACTTCAGGAATTTAACCATAGAATTATGGTACAAGGGAAGAAAACATCTGCTAAGAGGAGCTGGGTACCAGGTGGAGACTTCTGGAGCTAGTAAATTAGTTAAATACTCAGGTAACCAATCTCAACTTTGTATGATTCAAGTCATGCCTATGGGGAGTGAATAAATGAAAGGTCACCCATCATTACTGGAGAAAGATAAAACTTAATGTGATCAAGCTTTATTGAATCTATTATTAGATTTTCAAGGGTTGTTTGAGGAACCTACTGGCTTACCACTTCATAGGGGAGTATTTGATCATAAATTTGTATTGCAAGGGGGACTAAGCCTATGAATAAGAGGCCATATAGATATCCTTCTATTAAGAAGGACATTATTGAAGGTTTGGTACAACATATGTTAGACCAAGAGATCATACAACCTAGTTGCAGTCCGTTTACATCCCCAGTGGTCTTAGTAGGCAAGAAAAATAGTACCCAGAGGTTATGTATTGACTGTAGGGACTTAAATAAGTTTACTATGAAGAACAAGTTTCCTATACCTATTGTTATAGATTTATTGGATGAATTAGGTGAATCCAAAATCTTTTCAATGATTGATTTAAGATTTGGTTATCACCAATTAAGAATGGCTACAAAGGATGTGCCTAAAACTACTTTTAGAACCCATTTCAACCATTTTGAATACCTGGTTATGCCTTTTAGCTTATCTATTGCACATGCTACCTTTCAAGGATTAATGAACTCTATATTTTAGAAATTTCTCAGGAAGTATGTGTTAGTTTTCTTTGATGATATTCTAATTTATAGTAGTACTATTGAAGAACATATAAGGCATTTGAGGTTTGTTTTGAGGAAATGATCAAGCATAAATTATTTGCTAAAATAAGAAAGCGTTTTTTTGGGGTTCAGAAAATTGAATATCTTGGACACTTTATATCAACAGAAAGTATTTCAATAGATCCTCAGAAAATAGTAAATTTGAGGAAATAGCCCATTCCAACTACTTTTAAGCAACTAAGATGGTTCTTAGGACTGACTAATTATTACAAGAGGTTTATACAAGGTTTTGGTGTGATTTACAGGCTTTTAAATAACTTAACAAAGAAGAACAATTTTAAATGGTCAACTGCAGCTTAAGATGCTTTTGAAAAGTTGAAAGAATCTTTGACACAAGCTCCTATGCTTGCTTTACCTAATGTCAACAAAACATTTATGGTGGAGACAGATGTCAGTAGATTTGGAAAAAGAGTTGTACTTATGCAAGAGGGACATCCAATTGCTTTTATCAACAAGGCATTATCACCAAGGCATGCTGCATTATCAATGTATGACAGGGAGTTATTTTCTACTGTTCAAGTTGTCACTAAGTGGTCTAAATACTTGTTAGGCCAAAGGTTTATAATAAAGACTGATCAAAAGTCTTTCAAGTTCTTTATAGAGCAAAAGTTACATATTAATTCATAGCTCTTATGGTTGACAAAGTTGATGCCATTTGATTACTCTATACAGTATAAAGAGGAGTTGACAACAAGGTGGTTGATGCCATATCAAGAGTTACTGGGGCAAAATTATTAGGCTTGTTCATTTATCCTACAGATACTGATCTATTCCAAGCTATTGTGGATAGTTGGGCTATGGATCCAGAATTCCAATAACTTATTACGTATTTGCAGGCTAATCCTATAGTTCACAAATAATTCACTTGGAGTCAAGGTTAGCTGAAAAGGAAAGACAGACTGGTGATTGGAAAAGTTCAAGAATTAAGAAGAGAGATCATGACATTGTGGCATGCAATCCTCCAAGGAGGTCATTTTGGGGTAGAGGCTACATTAAGAAGATTGCTCTCCCTCTTTTACTAGAAGAACATGAGAGAGAAAGTGAAGAAATTCATTCAAAACTATAATGTTTTCCAAAGGAATAAGTTTGATTTGGTTGCATACCCTGGACTTTAACACTTTGATTTGGCTGCATACCCTGGACTTTAACACTCTTTACTCATACCTAATATGGTATGGTCTCAAACTAGCATGAATTTCATTAGTGCATTACTTAAATCAAATGGTTATGAGGTGATTCTAGTGGTGGTGGAAAGATTTTGCAAGTATGGGCATTTTCTTCCACTTAAACATCCTTATACAAACTAAACTATTGCTAAGTTTTTATTGGATAATATTGTTAAGCTGCATGGATTCCCTGATGCTATTATTACTAGTGATATGGATGTTATTTTCATCAGCTCCTTCTGGAAGAAGCTATTCACTCTACAAAGCATTAAGTTGCATAGTTCATCAGCATATCACCCCCATTCTGATAGCTAAACTGAGGTTTTAAACAGATGCTTAGAGACTTGTTTGAGGTGCTACTATAATGAGGATACTTCTAACTAGTTTTCTTGTCTTTATATGGTTGAGTATTGGTACAATATATCCCATCACTCATCTATTCACACAACACTATATGAGGTACATTATGGAAGGCCACCTCCACTATGTTTACCATATCTTCCTAGAGAATTAGCTTCAGCTGAGGTTGATAACACCCTACTGAATAGAGAAATCAAGTTGTAGATACTTAAGCATCATCTCACCAGAGCTCAACTAAGAATATAGAAACTAGATGATGCTCATAGAACTGACAGGAACTTTAAAGTTAGTGACTGGGTTTACTTCAAAATGCACCCTTACAAGTAGGTTACTATCACTGATCATGTTACTCACAAGCTGGCAGCCAAGTTTTAGGGACCTTTTTAAATAATTAAGAGAGTTAGACCTGTTACTTACACTCCCTTACTACCTGTTTCTATTAAGATACATCGTACTATCCGTATTTTCTTATTAAAAAGTATTATGAGTTGCCTTCTAAAATATTTTATCCTCCTACCGTAGACTTAGCAAATCTCCATTACCCTAAACTAGAGCTAGTTTTGCGAATAAGAATGGTTAAAAGAGGGAATAAGGTTGTTGCATAGGTATTGATCAAGTGGACTACTTCATGCTGATGTTGAAACTTGGGAATTTGCTAGTTTTCTCAAGACTAGGTTTTCTTTATTTGATCCTTGAGGTCAAGGATCTTATTTATGGGGGGAGTACTGATACACAATATTAATAAGTAGGAAATTGCAATAAGTTCCCAAAACACCCTAGTTTTGACCCTTGGAAAACTTTCTGATTTTGAGTTCTCTGGACATCATACGACTTGTGCTTACTTGACGTATGATGTGGATACAGTTTGAGGTCCTTGGTCATATGATACCTAGTATGGTTTTCGTTAGTTTCTATCTAAGGTACGAATAGACATCATACTGGTCATATGTTAGGGTATGAGAAGTATAGTGCCAAATCATATAATGTCCTATGTCTAGCCTAGATGATTTTGCCTAGGTATGGGTTAAGGGTATCAATCGTACAATTGGATATGAGTTAGGAAATGAACTCGTATGTTGGACAGAATTAGAGTCTAATATTCTATCTTGGGTACGAGTGGTGTGTATCACTTTTATGTTATGTGTACAAGATAGGGGGAGTCGTACCCTCCTACACATAATTTTTAACTTTTAAGCTGAGGGTATTTCATATATTTCCCACACCAAAAACCTTAAGTCCCCATGTCTTAAAATATATTGTGGCATCTCATAACACACTTTGAAAGGTTAAAACTCTCTCTAAACTCTCTCTTGAGATTAGGTTAGGGTTTCTACAAGGTGTTCATCTAGAGGCTCAAGAGTCAAGTTCAGTTCATGAATCTTCATGAATAAGGCATGTGACTCTTCCCCCATTGTTAGCTCTCAAATATCATATGTTTTAAACATTTATTATAGTTCATTAATGGTGGTTTTGAAAACCCATGTTGAGAGTCTGGTTGCATATTGTTAAGTATTATTTACTCTTGGTTTAAATAATTTTTATACATCTTTTTATGAGGGTTTGCACATAAGATTTCTTGGTACTTGTGGTTTAACAATTAGGTAATGGTTTACCCTAAACTTGATCATTTTTACTTCGGTTTTAGTGGTGAAAATGCCTAAGAGAATAAACTAATCACATGTTAAATGGTGTTTTGAACTAAGACATTGGCCTAATGAATCTGAATGGTTAGTAAATGGTTTTGTGAGACCTTGTTGGATATGTAATGATTTAAATGGTAACCTGGTTGTTCAACTGGCTAAAAGGGTTTGAGTCCCTAAATATTAAATTAATTTATGCCCTTACTAGATAATGGGTTCGAGTTCCTAAACTTTGAATTGAATTAATGGCTTTATTGGACAATGGGTTTGAGTCCCAAAGTCAAATTAATGATTGATTGATTGATAATGATAATGTCATGTGGTATGCTTGCAAGTGGTATTGGTATGATGATACCAATGATGTGCCTTTGGTAAGTAATTTGCTTAGTGGTTGTGTATGTGAAATGATATTATTAAATTAAGGTTTAAAGTGGGATGTGTAGTCGGGTCGTGAAAGTAGAGTTTGAAGGATAAACTATGGAAACTACGCTAGCTGGTGCGGATGTCTTTATAACCAGATGGCTCGAGTTTCCTAAATGAATATATGAATAAGAGGTTTAAGCCCCCCTATACATGTAGTACTGCTTGATTCACCTTGATTATGCCAGGAGGATTGAGTCCCCCATATTCTCTAGTTCATGCAGCTACACACACTGGGTTCTTTCTAGCTAGGGGAAAGCTGGTCCCATGTAGTCCGTGGGTGCCTTTTCCTATGACAGTTATGCTACATAGTCCAGATTAATATTTTTAAAGCTCATGCTAATCTTTTCCCTTATCCTGACATAGTATATACAGATATATATGTATTGCATTGGTTATGTGAATTGGATGATTGATTTGAACTGTTGGCATTATATTATCCTTTTTCTTAAGTTACATGCTAGCACTCCAATCACTAACCGTCTTTGACACTATATCCCCATACGATGCAGGTGCTGGTCATACTATCACACTTCTTTCATAGTGACTTGGATTCGAGGACAACTTATAGTTACTTGAAGTGGTGAGCTTTCATACTTTGGAAGGCTCTATTTTTTGCTTTAAGTTTCTTTTGCCTTTATTAGTTTAGACATGGATATTGGTTTTGGCTATGATCGGAGGCATGCCCCAATCAGATATTCTTGTTTTATTTTAGAGGCTTTGTATGGACAAACTGTGTACTTGGGTATGTTATGGAATGGTTATGGATTTGCTTATTGTTTTGTGGTTTGTTGATTGGATGGGTTGGGTATCAAGGGAGATCTCTGATTCTTGTTGGACTTGGGATGCCCATTATGAAAAGGCCCTGATTTGAATCATGTCAAGCTAGTATCAGAGCCTAGGTTCATGGTCAGGTTGATGTCCACAAAGACGTGTCAAGTAGAGTCTCTTTTATAGGTGTGTAGTGCACTACACTTATAAGAGAGAGGCTAGTAGACATTTAGGAATGTTTCACTTTCTTGTTATTTTATTTTGAGCTATAGAGTCTAAGGTCTTGGATTGTTCTGATTTCCATTTTCTCGTCTTTCAAGTCATACCTCCAAGAAGACCTGATGTTTATGCAAACTCCTCTGTCCTAACTGAGGATAGTGTTGATGGGACACACTCTACTTCTGAAGTCCAAACTAGATCAAGGGTCGATGCATCTGACTGTCCTTATAGAGTTCCACCATTTCCCACTAATCCTACCCCTGGGGATGATACTCATACTCAGTCTCCCCAAGAAGAGGCTACTAATGCTGAGTTCCATCAGACCATTAATCTATTGACTCAGTTAATAACTTCCCAATCTGAGCATTGTGTTCCTATTACTCCATATTCTAAATCCATAAGGGTTGGCCTGTTTATGAGGTTGCATCCTTCTATGTTTACTGGTATAAATATTGAGAAGGATCCTTAAGGTTTCATTGATGAAATAGAGAAAGTCTTTTGGATTATGCATGCTTTGGAAGTTGAAGGTGTTGAGTTTTTTGCCTATCAATTAAAAGATCTAGCGTACTAGTGGTATGAGAAGTGGGAATAGTTGAGGGGTAAGGATGTTGGTTCTACCTTATTGGAGGATTTCTCTAGTGCATTTTTGCACTACTTCTTCCTCAGAAGTTGAGGGAGGCAAAAATGGAAGATTTTGGAAATTTGAGGCAAGGTAGGATATCTGTCAAGGAGTATGCCTTAAAATTTCATCAGTTGTCTAGGTATGCTCCAGAATTGGTTTCTAGTACGAGGGCTAGGATGTGTAAGTTTTCTTTGGGATTATCTCGTGAGTTTATTCTTAAGAGTAAGGCTTCATTATTAAATAAGGACATGGTCATCTCTTGTTTGGTTGTGTACATGCAACAAGTAGAGGACGAGAAAAGAAAGAAGCTGAGTTTAGTGAGAGGTAGGGGAAAAAATTTAGGCCTTTTGAGCAAAGTGGTAAAAATGGTGGTAAGTGGCCAAAGAAGAAGTGGGGGAGTTCTGGTTCTTTCTCCACGGCTAGTGCTCCTTACACGAAGATGATGGTGATCATCGATCTTAATGCAATAGTGGGTTCCAGGCATAGAGTGCTCAATCTCAGGCTAGTGAGGATCAATCGGCTCCGTTCCACCCTCCTTATAGATTTTGTGGGTGGTCGCACTGTGGGTTCTGTGAGGAAGCAAAGAATATATGTTTTTATTATTGTCAGATTAGTCATATGCAATGTGACTATCATGCTAGATTTGCTTACGGGGCTAACAAGGTTCCTGTGGCCTTTTTATTTACTCCTACATCAAAGAGTGTTGCTTCTGCATCTATTTTTACTTCTGGTACCATCACTAGTCAGAATCGGTTATATGCTCTTGTGTCTCATCAGGATTTTGAGTCATCCCTCGATGCCATTACTAGTATGTTAAAACTCTTCTCTTATGATGTGTATTAGTCTGCTCTTTCTAATGTGACCCCGTTGGTGTCTGTGCATTTTGGTTTTGGACCTGAGTTTATCTCTAATCCCTTTTCTTTATCTACCTCGGTTGGTGACTGTGATTGCTAAAAGAGTATAGGAGGTGTATGGTTTCTGTTAGTGGTGGAGAAACTCTTGTGGATCTGATAGAGTTTGACATGGCTGATTTTGATGTTATATTAGGGATGGATTTATTGTATTCGTGCTATGATTTTTTAGATTTTTGGACCCATAAGGTCATGTTTGAATTCCCTAATGAGCTGGTTATTATATGGGAAGGAGGTTCTTTAGTGCCTAAGGGGAGGTTCATCCTATATCTTAGAGCCCAAAAGTTAATTTCCAAAGCGTGTTTGTATCATTCGATCTAGGTAAAAGATTCTAACTCGGAAGGTCCTCTTCTAGAATCTGTTTCTATAGTTAATGAGTTTCATGAGGTGTTCCTTGATGATATTCCTGGTGTTTCTCCTAATAGGGAAATTGATTTTAGGATTGATCTTATTTCAGACACTCGTTCCATCTCTATCCCTCCTTATAGGATGGCTCCAGCTGAGTTGAAGGTGCTTAAGGAGTAATTGAAGGATCTCTAAGATAAAGGTTTCATCCGTCCTAGTATGTCTCCTTGGGCTCTTCTGTGTTGTTTGTGCGTAACAAGGATGACTCCCTTCGAATGTGCATTAATTATCATTAGTTGAATAAGGTGATCACAAAGAACAAATCTTTTTCCTAGGATCGATGATATGTTTGATTAGCTTCAAAGTTCAAAGTGTTTCTCTAAGATTAATCTTAGGTTGGGTTATCATCAACTTTTCGGGAAGTAGATATCCCTAAGACTACCTTCAGCACCCGATACGGTCATTATGAGTTCCTAGTTATATCTTTTGGGTAGACCAATGCTTCGGTAGTGTTTATGGATTTGATGAATAAGGTCAACTATTGTCTTCATTGATGATATTTTGGTCTACTCTAAAAGTGAGGTGGATCATGTCGACCACCTTCGTGTTGTGTTACAGACCTTGAAGGATTAGCATTTGTATTCCAAGTTCTCAAAGTGTGAGTTTTGGTAGAAGAATATGACTTTTCTTTGTCATGTTATCTATAGTAACGGGATCATAGTGGATCCACAAAAGGTTGTTATAGTTAAGAAGTGGTTTAGGCTTGTGACTCCAACTGATATTCAGAGCTTCTTGGGTTTAGCCGGTTACTATAGGAGATTTGTAGAAAGTGTTTTGACTATTTCTGCCCCATTGACTAGATTGGCCTAGAAGAAAGTGAAGTTCTCATGGTCGGATGCGTGTGAGGGTAGTTTTTTGAAGTTGAAGGATAAGTTGACTTCAATTTTTGTTTTGATCCTGCCTGAGGGTAATAATGGTTTTGTAGTGTATTGTGATACTTCTCTTGTTGGGCATGGTTATGTGTTGATGCAGCATGGTAGGGTGGTGGCCTATGCTTCTAGGCAGTTGAAATTTTATAAGAAAAACTACTCTACTCATGATTTGGAGTAATTGGCTTTGGTATTTATGTTGAAGATTTGGCGTAACTATCTCTATGGGGTTCATGTTGACATCCTTTTTTATCATAAGATCCTATAGTATGTGATTACTTAGAAAGAGTTAAATCTCAGGTAAAAGAGATGGCTTGAGTTGCTGAAGGACTACGATATGTGTCTCCATTACCATCCAGGTAAAGCTAACGCAGTTGCTGACGCTCTCAGCAGTTATCCATGGGTAGTCTAGCTCATGTGGATGAGAATAAGTAGGAGTTGGTGAAGGAAATTCACCATATGGCTAATATTAGAGTTCGCCTCATGAACTCTGAGGATGGTGGTGTATTTGTGCATTAGGTGTCACAGTCCTCTCTTGTTCATGAGATAAAGGAAAAGCAATTATTGGATTTTGACTTGATGAAAATTAAGAAAAATATGAGCCAGCAAAAGGTTGTTCACTTTACGATTGGTAGTGATGGTATCTTCAGGTACCAAGGTAGGTTATGTGTTCTCGATGTTAATGGACTGAGAGAAAGGACTATGGCTGAAGCTCATGGATTTCGTTATGCTATTCATCCTGTTTCTACGAAGATGTATCGTGATCTTAAAAAGTTTTATTGGTGGAATAATATGAAAAGAGATGTGGCTAATTATGTGTCTAGGTGTTTGGTGTGTCAACAAGTGAAATTTGAGCACATGAGACCCAAAGATTTGTACCAATAGATTGAGTTACCTGAATGAAAATGGGAGGTGATTAATATGGATTTCGTTACTGGTATTCCTCGATTTCAAAATCAGTGTGATTCGATTTGGGTCATTGTGGATAGATGAACAAGTTGGTTCACTTCTTGCCTATGCAAACTAGCTATTCGGCGGAGGATTATGTCAAATTATCTTACGAAGATTGTGAAGTTGCATGGTGCTTCAGTTTCTATCATTTTGGATCGTGGAACTCCATTCTTATCTCATTTTTGGCGATCATTTTAGAAAGGTTTGGAAACTAAGGTGTGCCTTAGTAGCACTTTCCACCCAGAGTCAGATGGACAAATGGAGAGGACCATTCAGACATTGGAAGATACACTTTGTACTTGTATGATTGACTATGATGGTAGCTGGGTTGACCATTTGTCTCATAGAGTTTTCTTATAATAATAGTCATTACTTTAGCATTGGTATGTCTTCTTTTGATGCGTTGTATGGTAGGAGTTGTCATTCTCCTATTGGATGGTATGTGATTGGTGAGGGCAAGTTGTTTGGCCCTAACTTTATTCACCAAACCTTGGAAAAGGTAAAGGTAATTCGTTATAGGTTGAAAGCCGCTCAAAGTCACCAAAAGTCCTATATAGATGTGAGACGTAGGGAGTTGGAATTTAAGGTTGGTGATTGGGTGTTCCTAAAGGTGTCTCCTATGAAGGGAGTGATGCGGTTTAGTATGAAGGGGAAGCTTAGTCCTCAGTATATTGGTTTGTATTTCGTTTTGAAGAGGGTTGGTAATGTTGCCTATGTGTTGGAGTTGCCTTCTAGTTTGAGCTCCATTCATCTGGTTTTCCATGTCTCTATGTAGAGAAAATGTGTAGGTGATCATTCATCAGTTATTTCCTTAGAAGGGTTGGGTATTTTGGATTCCTTATCGTATGAGGCAATCCTGGTTAAGATCTTGGAACGTCATGTTCGTCGGTTGAGGATGAAGGATGTGGCTTTGGTAAAGGTTCTTTGGAGTAACCATAAGGTTAAAGAAGTTAGGGAGATGGAAGAGGACATGAAGTCCAAGTATCCTTAATTGTTTTCAGATCCGAATGTTCGTGCTTAAGGTATGTGTTCTTAATCGCATCTTTGTTTTTTAACTTTGTTAAAGTAAAGTTTGAAGTGTAATAATATGTTAACTCGTGCTTGTGCTTGCCTTTACTCATCATTCGAGGATGAATGATCCAAGTGTGGAGAATTGAAATACCCTAGTTTTGACCCTTAGAAAATTTCTTGATTTTGCGCTCTCTAGACATCATACGACTTGTGCTTGCTTTTCGTATGATGTGGATACAGTTTGAGGTCCTTGGTTGTATTATACTCAGTATGGCATCATTAGTTGCTTTCTAAGGTACAAATGGACATCATAATAGTCGTATGCTAGGGTATGAGAAGTATAGTGCCAAACCATAAGATGTTCTATGTATAGCCTAGATGATTCTACCTAGGGTACGGGTCAAGGGTACCAATCGTATGATTGGATATGAATTAGGTCATGAACTTGTACGTTGGACAGAATTAGAGGCAATATTCTGTCTAGGGTACAAGTGGTATGTACCACTCGTATGTTGTGTGTATGAGATTGGGGGTGGGGGGGTCGTACCTTCCTATATATAATTTTTAGGTTTTAAGCTGAGGGTATCAGAATATTTCCCACCCCCAAACCCTTAAGTCTCCACATCTTAAAACAAATAGTGGCCTTTCATATAAAACTTTGAAAGATCAAAACTCTCTCTAAACTCTCTTTTGAAGATTGGGCTAGGGTTTCTACAAGGTGTTCATCTAGAGGCTCAAGAGTCAAGTTCCTTTCGTGAATTTTTGTGAATAAGGCATGTGACTCTTCCCTCATTGTTAGTTCTCAAATATCATGTTTTTTAAACATTTATTATGGTTTATTAATGGTGGTTTTGAAAACCCATGTTAAGGGTCTTGTTTCATATTGTTGAGTATTGTTTACTCTTGGTTTAAATTGTGTTTATACATGTTTTTGATGATAGTTTGCACATGTGGTTGCTTGGTAATTGTGGTTTAACAATTGGGCAATGGTTCACCCTAAACGTGATGGTTTTTCTTTGGTAATAGTATGCCCTTGTAATACCCTAAACTTTCTTTAAGTCAAATCTAGTCTCTAGAAGAGCTAGTGATGATTTCCAAAATGATTAATGTTTAAATCAGATAGAATTTCCCCAATTTCTACTTTTTATCATGTGAGAAATTGAATTAGCTTTCCAACGATATCAATTTCATCCAAATCTAGTATCGGAGTAAAAAGTTATGGACGTTTTACAGGAAACTGTCGAAACTGCCCAGAAGCGACGGTCAGGCCGACGGACCGTCGAGCTAGTGATGGACCATCGCCCAAACCGTCGTAGACAAGGCAGAAAGTTCAGGTTCTGGCCAAGTGTGATGGTCAGGACCGATGGACCGTCGAGCCAGCGATGGACCATTGTCCAAACCGTCGCCACTTCCGGTCAGCGATTTTAAGTCATTTTTAAAAGGGTATTTGGGTCTTTTTCCACCAGTTTTGACCCCTAATTATACTAGACTCGAGCTCATAACTTCATTATTCATCCACAACACCAAATTAGGGTTTCTCTCAAAGATCAATCTGCAAGTACAAGAAACCCTAGGTGTTTAATTCCAAGGCAAGAAGTCAAGCTTTCCTCCACCAATCTTCAAGAAATCATCCACTCAGGTATGTCAAGTGTTGATTCATGGGTTGCTTTTACCCATGAAGCTCAAGAAACCCTATTTGAAATGTAAACTTTGGATTCCATGGTATGAATTGAATTATATCCATGCTTATATTATTGTTTGATTTCCAAGTTGAAGTCTTTAATGACTATCTTGAAACTATGTTAGCATGTGGTAGAAGTTCTTGCATTGGAGCTGTAAAATGTTGCCATGATGTATTATTTCAATATTCATGCCTAAGCCTAAAGATATGCATGCAAGGTGTTTGGTAAAATGCCTTAGAGAATAGGAATTTTACCTTATGACTCATTTATGACAAAAATTGATGAATCCATGTTTCTCCCTTATGTTTGATATGACTCCCACATTATTGTTATACTTTGTAATGGATTAACGTAATGCTCATGAGACTAGTCTTTTGAAATTGTGATATATTTACATGCATTCCTATTCATGTGTAAGCTTATAGCATGCGAATACTTCATGAAAATCCCCAATGATTGTACTAAGAATTGTTGACTATGGTTATGTGTAAGAAATGTCATGTCTTATTAGTTTTATGCTATCGAGTTCTGGGGATACTTGTACTCGACAATTTAGCTGTGTGCCTAGAGCCAGTGCCATGTTTTCCAGATACTCTCAGTCAAGCCATGATTCATAGAACTCAGTCAGTCATGTAACTTAGGAAAACTTAGTAATCTCAATAATCTCAGTCAGTTATCAGATCTCAGTAATATTCCATCAGTCAACAAAATTTAATGAAATCAGTCCAGTCAGTTTATTATAATTAATTTAGTGTCTAATCATCTAGGAGTAGGATTCAACATCGAGTGAGCCCAAGGATGGGAACTCAGCTATTATTAGAGGGTGAACTACGTAGCCAGTGTAGGTTGAGACATCAGAACCTGCTAGTTGAGGGTAGATGAGGTGGCTTAACCTGTTATATGAGGGTCCCACCATTCTCCTTAGAGTACCTATTAGATAAGGGATTACTCGCAGCTTGTCCTTACTAGTGCGCAGTATTGACACCCTTCCAATTGGGGTTACAAATTGGACCCCAACTCAATTATATTATCTTACTTGGGGCATATTGGTTAGATGACTATTTCCCACAGTTATTATCTCAGTCTCAATCTTAGTAATATAACTCAGATAGTTCTACAGAATTCAGGACTATCAGATATATTTACCCAACTTAGTACAGAACCCAACTAGTTCCATTAGAAATAGGACTATCAGACACAGTCATTTAGACAATAGTGTATCAGTTATATGAAAACTTATGTTATCAGTATTCAGATTCAGTGATGTCATGATCTCAGTTACTATTCATATATTCATGCATGTGTTCTCATGTTCATGTTATTTAGTTAGTTAGTATTGTTCATGTATATAAACCTCTTACATTCAGCCTACCTCACTTTCATACTAGTACGTTCAATCGTACTGATGTATTTGCGCTATGGTGTTTTATACCATAGGTTTAGAAGTATGAGCTCTAGAGCATCCTTAGTAGACTAGACGTTCAGAAGCCAGACTAGTAGTGAGTCCTCATCATTCGAGGATAGCATGATTATTTTATTACTTTATTATTTCAGTAGTCCAGAGTTAGTTGGGGACATGTCTCATCAATTCTACAGTTTTTAGATAGTTTAGAGGCTTTCAGACTAGCGTATTTAGACAGTTATGTCAATTTTGGTATGGTGATACCGTATTATTCAACTGTTATGTGTTATCAGATATTTGAACCTTATGGCCTTTCAGTGTTTTATTCCGCATTTATATAGTATGTTATGCAGTGCGCAGTACAAATATCAGTCATGGGTTAGCTTGTGGTCCTTCGAGGTTACGAGCACTGTGTAGCATTTTGGGTACCAGATTCGAGGCGTTACTGCCCTCAAAGTGTTTGTGAAAATGCCTACGAGAATAAACTAGTCACATGTTAAATAGTGTTTTGAACTAAGGCATTGGCCTAGTGAATATGAATGGTTAGCAATGATTTTGTGAAGGCCTTGTTGGCCATGTAATGATTTAAATGGTAACTTTGGTGGTTCAACTGGCTAAAAGGGGTCGAGTCCCTAAACATTAAATTTATTTATGTCCTTACTAGATAATGGGTTCAAGTCCCTAAACTTTGAATTGAATTAATGCCTTTATTGGACAATAGGTTCGAGTCCCAAAGTCAAATAAATGATCAGTTGATTGATGATGGTAATGGCAATTAGTACATCTGCAAGTGGTGTTGGTATGATGATACCAACGAAGTACCTTTGGTAAGTAATTGGCTTAACGGTTGTGTATGTGAAATGATGGTTTTAAATTGGACTTTAAAGCAGGATGTGTAACTGGGCCATAAAATTAGAGTCCAAAGACTCTGAAAATCGCCCTAGCCGGTGCGGGTGTCTTTATAACCGGGTGGTTCGAGTACCACGAATGAATATATGAATGGGAGGTTTGAGTCCCCCTTATACATGTATTGGTGCTTGAGTCACCTTGATTATTCTGGGAGGTTCGAGACGGCCATATAAGCATATACGATCATGAATATTCTTTGGTTCGTGTGGCTACACGCAATGGGTCTCTTCCAGCTAGGGGAGAGATGGGCCCATATAGCCCGTGGGTGCCTTGTTCTTTGATGGTTATGCTAAACAACCCAGGTTAATATTTTTAAAGCTTATGCTAATCTTGTCCCCTATCCGGCATGGTATATACATAGATATATGTATTGCATTGGTTATGTACATTGGATAATTGATTTTGAACTGTTGTCATTATATTATCCTTATCCTTGAGTTACATGCTAGCGCTCCAACCTCTAATCTTCTTCGATGCTGTATCTTCACATCTCTTTCTCATTGACTTGGATTCGGGGATAGCTTGTGTTGACTTGAAGTGGTGAGCTTCCATAATTCGAAAGGCTCTATTTCTTTCTTTGAGTTTCTTTTGCTTTTATTGGTTTAGACTTAGATGTTGGTTTTGGCTATGGTCGGGGGTATGTCCCAACCCGATATTCTTATGTTGTTTTAAAGGCTTTATATGGAAAAACAGTGCACTTGGGTATGTTATGGAATAGTTTTGGATTTGGTTATTGTTTTGTGGTTTGTTGATTGGTTGGGTCGGGTATCTGGGGTGATCTCCAGTTCTTTCTGGACTTGGGATGCCCATTACGACAAGGCCCCGATTTGAGTCGCGTCAGTTTCGAAAGTTAGTTAACATTGGAAAGCTACAATGTAGTTAGTTACTCAGCTACAATAAAGTTAATAAGTAGTTATAACTAACTCAAGTAGCCTAGTTAATTGGATAGTGGGTCATGAGCTCTATATAAACATGTAATCTATTCATTTTCATATAGATATACAAATATTACTTCTTTTTTCTCAAAATCTCTCTTTTTTTTTTTCTCAATTCTCATTCTCATTAATTGTTTTCTTGAGTTAGTTACTCCTGAGGCAGTAATTCCGATCCTCAAGTTCATTCCAACTCCTGCAATCAAGTAAAAGTTAGTACCAACAGGTTAATGAGTCCCTGACTAGCCGTTATTAGCATTTATGTAATTGATCCATGAATAATGCCAGTGCAGACATTTAAAAATTGTGGGACTCTAAAAGAAGAATCAAAAGTCTGCTAGCGTTCTTGGAGACTACTTTACCATAAACCTAGCTTGGAGGCTACTCTATCCTAAACCCTGAAGTATGCCTATATAAAGGGACAAATATTCCCTTAAAGAGGCATCTTCAAAGTCCCAATAAATTCATAGGATATTCATAAAGAGATCTCCAATATCCCACAAATTCATGGGATATTTATAAGGAGATCAACAATATCCCACAAATTAATAAAGAGATCAACGATCTCCAATATAATAGAAATTCAATAAATTGATCAACGATCTCCAATAACAATATCCCACAAATTCATAAAAAGATCAACGATCTCCAATATCTCATAAATTCATGGAATATTCATACAGAGATAAAAACCCGCTTTTCTTGATAATCAATATGTCAAGAGGATCTACAAATCCTCCTTTCATAGAGATCAAATTTAAATATTTCTACGTTTGAGAAATATGCTACTAACGGTCATCGAATTACAGAGAAATCCATATCAAATTCAAATATGAATACGTTCGAGAAATACACCACTAACGATTCTTGAATTATGGAGAAATCCATATCAATATGCCTACGTTTGAGAAATACACCACTAACGACCCTCGAATTATGGAGAAATTCATATCAAGAGAGAAGAATCAAGGGAGGAACAAATTTGTACCCACATCATTTATCAATAAAATATTCTTGTTTCTTCATATTTTTATTTATGGTTGAAATTTAATCTCCACAATTAAATTATGTTGGAAAAAATTGGCATGCCCAGTGGGATCAAATATGCCTTTCATCTTTTCTCTCATAAATCAAATATACAAATCTGCACCCACAAAAAGTTTGAAGCTCTGTGGGTATTTCAAGACTCGTCATCAAGTCTACACTTTGAGAAGCCTTGAACTAGGAGGCATTTGTAGACATCTAAAATTTGTGGGACTTTAATAGAATAATCCATATTTTGTTAGAGTTATTGGATACACCTTTACCCTAAATCTAGCTTGGAGGCTACTCTATCCTAAACCCTGAATTATGCTTATCTAAAGGGACAAATATTACCTTAAAGAGGCATCTTCAAAGTTATAATAAATTCATAGGATATTCAAGAAGAGATCTCCAATATCCCAAAAATTCATGGGATATTCATTAAGAGATCAACAATATCCCACAAATTCATAAAGAGATCAACGATCTCCAATAGCTCAGAAATTCCATAAAGAGATCAACAATCTCCAATATCTCAGAAATTTATGGAATTTTCATAAATAGATCAAAACCCTATCTTCTTGATAATCAAATACATCAAGAGTATGTACAAACTCTCCTTTCATAGAGATCAAATTCAAATATTCCTACATTCGATAAATATGCCACTAACGGTCCTTGAATTACGAAAAAAATCCACATCAAATCCAAATATGCATACGTTTGAGAAATACACCACTAATGATGGTCGAATTACGGAGAAATACATATCAATATATGACTCCGTTTGAGAAATACGCCACTAACAAACCTCGAAATACAGAGAAATTCATATCAAGAGAGAAGAATCAAGGGAGGAACAAATTTGTACCCACATTGTTTGTCAATAAAACATTCTTGTTTCTTCATATTTTTATTTAGGGTTGAAATTTATTTTTTATAAATTAAATTATGTTGGAAACAGTCAGATTTAGCCTCTTTACTCTTAGTGTGATTTAATCAATCTTTTATGATGCATTATTAAGGGTTCATACACAATAATTAGCTCCTGAAGAGCTACTCATATATAACCTATGTGATCATCACCATGTGAGAGACCAATTACTTTCTAGTCAAACTATATCACTTTCATTTCAGTTTTAATATACTACTAAATTGCAAATACGTGAGCTGTACGTGTATCCCATGAGAATCAATATGAATATTTTAAATATTATACTAATAAATTTGTGATAAGTTTCATAAAAATTTAATAGAAAACATACAAGATGAGAATAAATATAAATATTTTAAAAAATTTATACTAATAAGTTTGTGATAAGTTCTACAAAATTAAATAGAAAATATTCAGGACCAGACTTGTGAAGAAGAGCATATTCGACCAATAGTATTATCAATATAAGACATATCATACTAAAATATTGCTAATGAATTTAAAAAATAATATTCGAACAACTTCGATTATAACATTTTATAATATATCAAGTATTCAATTTGATAAAAGTTTTTTTTTATATGCCACAAAATATATTTTAAGTGTCGGTTATGAGTGCAAAAATAATGTTTCATGTCTTGATTCTTTTACTCTCTTTTTGAGAAATTGTAGAATCTATCATACTTTCAGTCTCATACATGATAAGAAGCTATTATCGAATGAAAGTAGTGTTTTGTAAAAGTTATATAGAAATTCAATCAACATATTCCATTGTTGGGATAGCTAGTAGATTATTGCCATGCCCTGATTACACCTACACAAAAATAATTATTATTAATGATAGAGAAAACAATTTCTAAAATAGTTGATTGATGTATATAAATCATAATTACACATGTGTATCTTTTGTTTTCTTTATCTGATTCAAAATTATTAATTCAATCATCTGTAACTTTGAAAAAGAATGTTACTGATCAAATATCGAATAGAAGATTATTGAATATCCTTTTTGAAACTGTGAAGATGAATAGTTACATCATCTTATTGAAAATCTATAGATGCATATACTCCATAAACTTCAACTAAAAAGATAGTACACGAGATAAGATGATTGTAATGGCATGAGATTTTAATGCAAAAAGCTATTATGTGCTATTAAATTAACCAAAAATATTCATATGGTTTTGAGGAATTTTGACAGTACCAACAACACGCGAATTAGTAAATTTTCAAGAAGAAGAATTGGGAGAAACTCTGACAAAAAATCATATTAAAAATACATGCATGTTGAGTTGATTAAAACTAATGGTATGGATTAAGCATATACTTGATGTTTATTTATATTACATGATTAATGAATAAAATTTAATAAGATTTCATCATTAGTGTTGCTTTATTAATTATGGGAACTAAAAAGAGCCGAACTATAAATAAAGTCATTATTTGGTACAAGTTTTCATAGCAATTATTAGAATTTTATTAAATGACTATTCACATTAATTACTAAATCAAAATATAATAATAAAGGAGAATATAGAAGAGTTGATGTGGTGTAATACACTACACTAAAGAAGGACATACAAGTAATTGATCAAAATAAATAGCATAAAGAGTTAATTTTTTTAAAATACCAAGAGAGGGAAAAAAAGAGGAAACAAAATATGCCTTAGCCCTTATCCATCTGTACGTTGTAAGCAATAAAAAGAAATTAGGGGATTAAGGGGGAATCTAGCGTGCAGCAGTGCAACAAACAACAAAAAACAAAATAAATTGATTACAGAGAAGAGAAGAAAGAGCAAAATTATGGAACTAAAGGGATCATACGTTTCATAAGAAAAGGGAAGAAAAAGAAAATTTATCGGAGATTTCTATTGGGCTCGAGGTGTATCTGTTTTTTAGTTTTTCCATAATTCTGCTTATAATAATTTGCATAGATATTGAAAATAATAACTACCGAAGACAAGATATGGGCAGTAAAATGTAATTCTTTAGTATAAATCTAATCGATCGAGTTATATAACTTTGGTATAGCTTGAACCTAGTAAGAATTCGTTCACTTGATTTGGTTCGACCAGTAATTATGTTGGGTATGGTACTAATTGAATTAAGAAAACTCATAGTTAGAGTTGAAGAATTTCAGTCTAGTACTACTTGAATTGAGAGAGAGTTTGGGGATTCTTTATAATGGGTAAATCATAAAATTTCTAGAGTTGGCTAGTTTAAAGTTGTTATGTTTGAGCCTAAATGAGAAACTAATACGTGATTCATATGATATGATTATAGATTGACCGAAGAAAGTAGTAACGAACTTCTTGAGGTGAAAAGTTTGATATTTTGATGTGTACTATCAGTAGTAACCTTATCATAATTTGTGTTTCTTAACTTGCGTAGTTTATACATGATTTTAATGAAGTAAAAGTTACCGAATGCTTTGAAATTGCACATGAGAAAAGTCTTTTAGTTGATATGATACTGAAATGGTTATTTGAGATGTTCTCACTGTTATAAGACATATTTACATTCATTTGAGGTATGATTACTGCGATTGTGAAGGTTCTTCACTTACTTGTGAAAAAAGTATTTTGACACGTGCTTTGTTCAATTTTATATGCAATATGGTTTGATATGAACTTAAATGCGTTGTACTTTTATAAAAATAATTTCACATAAGTATGACAATTTACAAAGAAAGTATAAATGAGAGTAGAGCTTGATTTGAATCCCGTAGCTAATAGAGAATTCATTAGACCTGATGCACTTTACATATACAGATTACTATTATAGCCCTTGCTAGTAGGGAGGTAGAACTCGCATGTTATTGCCTATCCCTCTAGAGTTAGGACCTACTGATAAGATATTTGACTCCTTTATGAGGAGTTACTGTTATTGATATTTCTTGAAGTAGAATGCCACAATGATTATATGATTCATTCTTGAAAATCTCCCAAAGTATAAAACTTGATATGATAGTATTTGTTGGTTATTACCAAATTGTTTAATTGAATCTTATATGATGGTTATCATTTTCTGAAAGAGCATTATTTCATGATATTTTCTAATTATCATACTAGCTGGTTTTATGTCTTGTCCCCATTAAAATAGTTATGGTTAAATGTTATTACTCACTGAGATAGTTGTCATGATCCAAACTAGGGCCTGGCCGTGACGGGTATCTCAAGTCCCGCGTGGACCAGAATCACCCTTTGCGCCTAACCAAACCGAACACACTACACCCCAAGGTTGGCTAAATTTTGAACATATAACAACATAAGATAATATCAATTTAAAGACATTATATTAAGTCTAAAACCAAAATCAACCGATACCAATATCAATGCCAATACCAATACCAATACCAGTACCAATACCGACACCGCCCATGCCCATAGTAGTCCAATAAAGCCTCAAATTAAAACTATAGAATATCTGATCGGAACATGCTCTAGACCATAGCCAAAACCAAGATCAAAGGAGTAGTAAAGTTGTAAAGTAGTCCATAGGATGAAATGGAGTCTTCCGAAGTAAGAAAGCTTACAACTTCAGTCCGACTCAAAAGTTGTCGCCGAATCACCTAGTCACTGAGTAGGAGGAGCAGAAGTATGACTGATTCCTGCATCGCGTGGGGATACAATGTTCAAATACGTTTAGTGGGGTAAACGTTGCATGAAACTCGGGAATAAGAAAAATATAATGATACGATCAACAGTTTAAAATCATTCAAAATCCAACGCACATAACCAAATACAAATACATAAGTATATATATCATATGCCGGGATACGGAATAAGGCTTAACATGCTTTACAAAATCAGAACATGGATTGTGTAGCTCAACTATCATATAATAGTACCCACGGGTATATGGTCCCCAACTCTCACCCCTTAGTCAAACCCCAATGCATGTAGCTGCATGAACTTGAGAATAATCTCATATATATACACATGGGGGACTGAAACCCTCCAACATATACCAAGGTGACTTAAGCACCCAATTATATAATTATTTATGAGAGAATCGAACCTCCCTAATCATAAAATAATTATAAAGGGGACTCGAACCTCCCTAGTCACTTTGACCCCCGCATCGATAAATATGGTTTCCATTATCGATCACTCAGACCACCACTTTCGTGAATCAGCTACACAACTCCTATTAGAGCCAAATTAAAATAGTTGTCACACATTCCTATTCAATGAACCACGATACATATTTAGGCATATATTTTTGGTATCGTCATACCAACTGCACTTGCAAGGTAACACATCATGCCAAAATACCTTCCATTAACTTAGGGAGAATAACTCCCTTGGTTCATTAATACATATTGGGGGAACACCGACTCCTTTTGTTCATTAAATCATACAATTATATTTCAAATACTTCTTTATATCATGCAATAGTTCAAGACTAGTTCAATTTTATAAATTTCCACAGTTCTCATAACTAAAACCAATTTCATATTATTGGGTTGGGGTTATAACCACTTCAAAAGTCACAAGTTCTACACATAAAGACGAGTGTAGCGATACCCAAATTGCTATACTTCTATTCTTGATTCAAAAAGTTGACCCTGAACACTAAGGTAAAAATTAGAATTTCGTTACAAAATAAATTTACCCATAAAGTAGAGTTCAAATCCAAAAATTTATCAAAAAATGGATTTAAAATTGACCTTGAAATCATCAAAATGTTATTTCTTGACTTTACTGCAACCCCAATTTTTCAAGTTGAAAAACCAAAATTTGAAGATTTAAATCATGAAATAATCCTTGGGGAATGTTGAATATTAATTTACAAAATAATCCGATGAAGAAATATTGAAAAACACCTTTTGAATCTCTCAAAAATTGAGTTCTAAATCTTCAAAATTGAGTTATGAGATTTAGAGTTAAAATAGTAATTTGAAACTCTTACAAGCAACTTGATCTTCGTGATTGGGGTGCCCTAAATTTCGATTGCAGTCCTCCACAGCCCAGACTAATCACGATCATGATGGTCTAATTGCCATCGCAAAGACTAATATGAACCTAGCCTAGGCCCTACCAAACAACCCCTCGCTATCACGATGCACGTGAGGTGCACCATGACGTTGAAGGTGGAAAATGGCTTGCACCAGGCCTAGTATACCAGGGGTAAGAAGCCAAGTAAAAATTCCCTAAATAGGCTCTCATGACTAATTTGAAATCGCGTGACCACAATTTAACTATGCTAGTAGACAAAATTTGACATTCCAAACTTAATATAATCGATTGATTAGCCAACATTGATCGTTATCAATGGATGTTGATAGATGTCAACATTAGGCCATAAACATCCAATTTTTTAACTGACTACTCAAAATGCATCTAAATGCCTTGGGATCCAAGCAAACAATGATACTATCCAAAAGATGACATTTTCGAGCTAATAGAACTGATGAAATTCCTATGAAACAATTAAATATCTAGATGTCGACAAAAGTCAACCATAATAACTTCAAAACTTTCCAAAATGAAAAACTCACTTAATACATAGTTAAACACCTCAGGAAACATGCCACCCACTCCAGCAAACCAAAAATATCATAATACAGCTATAAGGAGAGGTAAAATGGTTAAAGCCTATAAAAATCCAAGAATCAATATATATGTTATTGGATCATCCACCAATAAAACATAGTTCACTCTCGAATGTAAGAGTAAGGATGGTACTGGGACTATTAAAATGTTGGCGATATCTACTTTATATGTATGACTCTATATCCATATAGCCTCCTCAACTAGATAATGCTTCCACTAAACTTTCATTGAATCTATTTGCTTAGACCTCAACTTTCTGGTAAGCATATCTAAAATAGCTATAGGCTCCTTCTCTAAGTTTAGATTCTAATCCAAATCTATCGAATCCAACCAAATTACATAAAAATTATTAGACTTATATTTCTTAACATTAACACATGGAGAACTGGTTGCATAACTAATTGAATCAAAGGTAAAGCCTCTCCAAAGTACCAATACCTCAGGCTAAGCTTGCCCATATTCCCAAACCTCATCACACCCTTTATGGATAGCACCTTTAACAAAATGTACTCACTATTTGAAAATACCAAGTCACCAACTCTCTGGTCTAATAATTCTTCTACCTGCTTTGGGTTGTCAAGGGTTGTTCCTATCTTTATCCATTAAATCTCACAAAGAAATTATTCCCTATAGTGTAACTCAAAGGAATCAAACCACCCAATCAAAGATCTGTATTTTTTCCCATATAAAGTATCAAATAGTGTAATCTAAATTTTGGAATAATAACTATTATTATAGGCAAACCCCACCAATAGTTAGTACAACAACCTTCGCCAAAGTCCAATTCCAAAGTGTCATGACCCGAACTAGGGCCTGGCCATGACGGGTATCTCAAGTCCTACGTGGACTGGAAATCACCTCCTTCACCTCACCTAGTTAGCACAACAACCTCAAGTGTTGGATGAATTTCAAACATATAATAAGATAGTACAAAATAAGACTGATATTATATCATAAAAATGTCTAAACCAATCACCGATAACTATACAACCGTCCACCACCGAACCAATCTACCAAAATAACATGCCCAAGTCTATAGTAATCCAATAAAGCCTCTATAAAATTGAATCAATAAAATGTCGGGACATGCCCCGGACTGTAGCCTAAAATAATGTTTGAACAAGGTCTAAGGCACTAGTAAGAAAGAGCATGAAATGAAACCTTTCGAAGTATGGAAGTTCACCACTTCATTATCAACTCATGAACTAACTAGAGCACTTGATCACTGTACAGGAAAAGTAGAAGACGTTTTGGCACATGCATCATGTAGGGATACAATGTTCTGAGTTGTTTAGCGGTTGGAGCACTAGCATGTAACTCAGGGATAGAGAAATAAAATAATGTCATCTTTTAAAACCAAGTAATATAACCATATGCAATCATATACATACATATATATTGTGATGGAATAGGGAACAAGGTTTAGCATGAATTTTGAAAACCTTAACCTGGGCTGTGTAGCATAACCGTCATAAAAGAAGGTACCCATAGGCTATATGGGCCCAAATCTCCCCTAGATAGAAGGTCCTTAGTGCATGTAGCCGTATGAACCAGAGAATATCAATATTCGTATATGCCTTTATGAGGGACTCGATCCTTCTGGCACAATCAAGATAACTTAAGAACCAATTTATATAATTTGGGGGACTTGAACCACCCATTCATATGTTCATTCGGGGGACTCAAACCTCCCGTTCATATAGACATCTATACCGGCAGGCACAGTTTCCAGTGTTAGTCCTTCGAACTCCACTTTCATGGCTCGGCTACATATCCTACGGCTACACATTCTACTTTAAAGCCCAATTAAAACATTCATTACATATATACAACCATCTATTCAATTACTTACCAAAGGCATCCCATTGGTATTATCATACCAACCCCACTTGCAAGCGTACAATATGCCATAATCATTATTAATCATCTAAGGACTCGAACTTAGTCTCTAAACAAAGACATTAATTTAATTTAACATTTTGGAACTCGGACCCATTTAGCCAACAAAACAACTAAGGTTATAATTCAAATCAATTTATGGCCAACAAGGCCTTCATAAAACCATTTACCAACCATTTACATTATTAGGCCAATGCCTTAGTTCAAACACAATTAAACATGTGACAAGATCTCATTGGAAATTTCACAAATAAGTTGAGGGCATACCATTATCAAACTATTATTCAAGCCAAAAACTATCAATTTAGGGTTAACTATGACCCTTTAGTCTAAATCACAATTCCAAAGCACCCACATGTGCAAAACCATTATCTAAACATATATAATCATAATTTAAACCATGAGAAAACAATACTCAACATTATGCATTCAAACATCAACCATGGTTTTCAAACCACTATTAATGACCCATGAGCAATGTTTATAACATATGATTTTAGTTAATAAAGAATGAAGAAAGAGTCACATACCTGAGTTACGAAGATTAACTGAGAAATATTTTATCCTTAAGCCTCTAGATGACCACCTTAAAGAAACCCTAGCCCAATCTTTCTTGAGAAGTATTAGAGAGAGTTTAGAGAGTGTTTGACTTCTAAAATGTCTAATGCATGACCAAAAAGTGTTATAAGACGTGGGGTCTTAAGGTCTTGGGGTAGGAAATGTCCAAAATACCATTAGCTTAAAAGTTGTAGAAATCCGCAAGTGGGTACGAGTTAACCCTCCAACTCGTCACCACAATAAATGATTAGTACTATCATGTCATCACCAGAACAGAAGGTTGGACACTACACTCTGTCCAACTTACGACTTCCTTGCCCTACTTTTCACAATACCATATGACTGGTACCATCAAGCCGTATCTAAGGTAGAACATCAAGGGGTAGACAATGGACAACATATGATTGGACCCTAATCATCTCGTCATATGACCATACGACTCGTATGGAGTCTCTCATAACTAGGATAGATCTTCTCCAATAACATACTTATCGATATACAACTAGTGTCTCTAGACCCATCAACATACCATACGACTCATGGTGTGAGTAATAAGATGAACAAAAGGTTCAAACCTTAAGAAATTTGCAAGGGTTGAAGTTTAGGGCATTTTAGTATCCCCCCTTAGGATCATTCATCCTCGAATGATGGAATAAGGCAATACAAGCACTATTGGTTTCCACACGCCTCTACTCTTACCTTTAAGTAAGTTAGAAAACATAGATTCCAAGTAAACCACCCTTTTTCCTTTAGCAAAGACAGAAAACAAAGATGTTAAGAACAACAAATACCTCAAGCACGAATTTCTAGAATTAGGAAAAGGAATGAATACTTGGACTTCATGTCCTCCACGGCTTCCCAAGTAGCTTTCTTAAAATTTTTTTGTTCCCCCATAGAACCTTTACTTAAGCTATGTCTTTCGTTCACAACCTACGAACTTGCCAATCTAAGATCCTCTCCAGGACCTCCTCATAGGACAAAGAATCCAAAATACCAATATTCTCCAAGGAACAACCAACGAAGGATTACTCACACATTTTCATAACATGGATACATGGAATACCGAATGAATGGAACTCATGCTAGAGGGAAATTCCAACTCATATGAAATACTACCAACCCTTCTTAAAACCACATACAGGCCAATATACTAGGGACTGATCTTCTCCTTCTTCCCAAACTGCATTACTACCTTTATGGGAGACACCTTTAAGAACTCCCAATCTCCAACCTCAAACTCAAAGTCCTTTTGCCTTATGTCCGCATTGGACTTTTGGCAATTTTGGGTGGTCTTAAGCCTATCCTGAATCACCTTTACCTTTTCCATATCTTGGTGAACCAAGTTTAGGCCAAATATTTCTACTTCACCAACCTCGAACCACCCAATAGGAGATTTACACCTCCAATCATTCAATTCCTCAAACGGGGCCACATTAATTCTAGAATGGTAAGTATTATTAGAGGCAAATTCAATTAGAGGAAAATGGTCGAACCAAATACTACCAAAGTTAATCACAAAGGCTCTCAGTATATCTTGCAGAGTCTGAATAGTCCTTTTAGCTTGCCTATCCGACTGCGGATGAAAGTCCGTATTAAGACTCACTTTAGTCCCTTGACAATGTTAAAATAAGCACCAAAAATACAATGAGAACTATGTATCGTGATCCAAAATAATCGAGACAGGTTCACCATGCAACTTTACAATCTCCTAAAGGAATAACTTTGTATAGTCCTCCATAGAATAAGTAGTCCTCACTAGCAAGAAGTGAGTCAACTTAGTCATCCTATCCACGATGGCCCAAATGGAGTCATACTAATTCCGTGACCGTGGAAGGCCAGTAAGTAAATCTATATTGATTACTTCGCACTTCCACACAAGTAGTTTAATTTCTTGGAGTAGCCTATTGGGCCTCATATACTTCACCTTCACTTGCAGACACACCGTTCACTTAGAGACAAAGTTGCTATATCCCATTTTATGTTATTTCACCAGCATATCTCCTTAAGGCCGTGATACATCTTTGTTGAACTGGGATGAACCGTATACCCCGATTCATAGGCCTCGGCCAAAATCCTGCCTCAAAACCTATCCGTCTCAGCAACACACAAACTCTCTTGGTACCTCAAGATATCATCACCACCGATCTCAAAGGAAATCACCTTCTACTTACCCATATTATCCTTGATCTTCATCAAGAAAGGTATAATACCTATTTCTTCTTTATTTTCGAACCTAGATATGATTGTTCCACCTATTGTAGAAACACACCACCATTCTTAGAGTCAGGAGATGAACTCCAAGGCTAGAAAAATGGTGAATATCCTTCACCAATTCCTGCTTATCCTTATCTATATGAGACAAACTTCCTATGAAACACCTTTTAAGAGTATCAAAAACCAAATTAACTTTACCTGGATGGTAGTGAAGACTCATATCATAGTCTTTCAGTATCTTAAGCCATCTCCTTTGTCTGAGATTAATCTCTTTCTGAGTGAGCATGTACTGTAGATTTTTATGATTAGAAAAGATACAAATATGGACCACATACAGATAGTGATGCCAAATTTTGAATCGAACGCCATAACTAACAACTCCAAGTCATAAGTCGCATAATTCTTCCAATGAACCTTTAACTGCCAAGAGGCATAAGCTGTCACCCTGCCAGGATGCATTAGAACATAACCAAGCCTCACACGAAATGCATCACAGTAGACCACAAACCTATCAATGCCTTCAGGCAAAGTCAAAACTGGAGCCGAAGTTAGCTTATCCTTCAGCTTTTTGAAACTACCCTCACAAGCATCAGACCATAAAAATTTTACCTTCTTTTGAGTCAACTTGCTCAATGGTGAAACAATAGAAGAAAAACTCTCCACGAACCTCCTATAATAACCAGCTAAACCCAAGAAGCTCCGAATATTTATTGGAGTCAGGGGTATAGGCCACTTCTTAACCATAACAACTTTCTGAGGATCCACCATTATCCTCTAACTAGACACGACAAGACCCAGATAAGTTACGACATTCAACCAGAACTCATACTTATAAAACTTAGCATACAACTGCTGATCTTTCAAAGTCTACAACACAAGGCGGAGGTGATCGACATGATCCTTCTTACTCTTGGAGTACACCAAAATATTATCAACAAAGATAATCACGAAAAAATCTAGAAACTTATAAAATGATCAAAGAGATCATCAATCCTCAAAAGAGGGTACTTATTCTTCATTATCACCTTGTTTAATTGTTGATAATCAATACACATCCAAAGAGACCCATCTTTCTTAAGCATAAACAATACCGGTTCACCCCATGGGGAAACACTAGGATGGATAAACCCTTTGTCTAAGTGGTCTTTCAACTACTCATTGAGTTTCTTTAACTCGGTTGGAGCCATTCTATACGGGGGAATAAAAATAGGATGAGTGTTTAGAACAAGGTCAATACCAAAATCAATTTCGCTATTAGGAGAGACACTAGGTAGATCATCAGGGAAGACTTGAAGAAACTCATTTGCCACAAGAACAGAATTTAAGAAAGGATCTTTCAAGTTAGAATCCTTCACCTAGACTAGATGATAGAGACAACCTTTGGAAATTAACTTTTGGGCTCTAAGATATGATATGAATCTTTCCTTAGGCCCAAGAGAACTTCCCACCCATTCAACAATTGGTTCATTAGGGAATTTAAACATGACTTTATGGGTCTAACCATCTAAAGAAGCATAGTACGAGTGCAACCAATCCATCCCTAAAATAACATCAAAGTCAACCATGTCTAGTTCTATCAAGTTTACCTACATTTCTCTACAACCAAAAAATACCACACAACCCCAATAGACTCTTCTGCCAACCACAGAGTCTTCCACTGGGGTAGAAACAAAAAAGGGGTCTGACAGACACTCTGAACCAAAACTAAAATGCATAACCACAAATGGGGTCACATAAGAGAGAGTGGACCCCAGATCAAGTAAATACTATACATCATGGGAAATAGTTTTAACATACCAATAACGACATTTAGAGATGCCTCAGACTCCTGATGAGTAGTGAGAAAATAAAAATGATTCCGACCAGTGGTAGAGCTAAAAATGGAACCCTTTGGTGTAGGAGATGATGAAGAGGTAACAAGAGCCTTGTTTGCCCCAAAATCATATCTAAAGGGATAATCCCGATGTACATGCTCAATCTGACCACAGGTAACACATTTGTTCCTCTCTTTATCACACTGGCCATGATGGTGCTAACCATAAAATCTTTAAGGGGTTAAATGGTGCTGACTGGGCTCTACTGCCCTAAGATTAAGCAACCTATGCCCTAGAAAAAGCACCACCTTAAAAATATTGGTTACCAGGCGGCTTAGGGTAGGGAGCACTAGTTATTGAATAAGAGTTAGGATTCCACTAGCTCTTCCTCTTAGACCACTTTCCACTCTACTATTGGCCTTCACTTTGCTTTAAATATAGGAATTTCTTACTCTTCCTCTCAATAATCTCAGCTTACTTCTTTTTCTCCTCTTCAAGCTATTGCATATACACAACCAATCTGGAGATATTCATATCTTTGTTAAGTAAGGCAATCTTACTCTCAAGAATCTATTCATGGGACAGTCCCGAAATAAACTTTCTCATTCGGGCCCTCATGTTAGATAGCAATTTAGGGACATACCTGGACAACTGATGGAATTTCAAAGCATACTCTATGACTGTCATTCTTTCTTATCTCAAGTTAACAAATTCCTCTTCTTTTGGTTGCCTTAACTTCTGAGGAAAGAATTAATCCAGAAATGCACTAGAGAAATCATCCCACTAGGCAGAACCAGTGTCTTTGCTTCTCAACTATTCCTATTTTTCATACCATTAGTATGCTACATTTTTTATTTGACAGGAAACAGACTCTACTCCTTCAACCTCCAAAGCATGCGAAACCTAGAAGATCTTCTCCATCTCATAAAAAAAACATTGAGGATCCTCCTCAACCCTAGTACCATTAAACATTAAAGGTGCAACCTCATAAATTAGCAAAATCTAGTGGCCTCAGATGAACCCATATGGTAGTAGTAGAACCCGACTATTATGATTGAGATATGACCAACTAAGTCAATAGGCTAATAGAGAGATAGAACTCAGCATTAGTAACCTCCCTAGGCAGTGACTTAGTATGAGTGTCGCCCTCAGGGTAGAATCAGTGGGGACAGGCGAAACCCCATAAGAACAGTTAGATACAGTGATCCTTCATTAGGTCTGGACCCCAGAAGTTAGACGTGCTCTATCCACATTATCCTCAGATGGGACAAAAGAGATCACACGGATATCAAATCTTGTAAAAGGTATAATATGAAAAACAAGCAAATAGAAATCAAAAGGACTTAAGACCTTAGACTCTATAGCTCAAAATTAACACAACAAGAAATGGAAACATTCATAAATATCTCATAGCCTCACTCTTATAAGTATGTCATGCCACAAACCCATAAAAGAGACTATACTTGACATGGTTTTGTGGACCCCCAATGAACCATGATCCTGGCACAGATACCAACTTTGTCATGATATAAGCTAGCACTTGGCCGTAATGGGTATCTCTGTCCCACGTGGACTAGAGATCACGCCTTTACTTAACCTAGTCAGTTAACAACCATAAGTGTCGGATAAATTTTGAATATATAATAAGATAGTAAAAAATAAGGCTAAATTAATTCATAAAATGTCTTAATCAATCATCGGTAACCGAACAACCGTCTGCCATCGAACCAACACACCAAAACAATATGCCCAAGTCCACAGTAATCCAATAAAGCCTCTATAAAATAAAATCAATAAAATATTGGGATATGCCACTGATAGTAGCCAAAAATAAAGACTGAATAAGGTCTAAGACACTAGTAATAAAGACCATGAAATGAAGCCTTCAAAAGTGTGAAATCTCACCATTTCAATGTAAACTCACAAACTAACTTGAGCACCTAATCACTGTGCATAAAAAGTAGAAGAAGTTTTGATGCCTGCATTGAATAGGGATACAACATCCTGAGATAGTTAGCGATTGGAGTGCTAGCATGTAACTCAGGGATAAAGAAATAAAATAGTACTATTATTTAAAGTCAAGTCAAGTAACCATATGAAATCATATACATATATATATATATATATACTATATGTCACGACAGGGAACAAGGCTTAGAGTGAATTTTGAAAACCTTAACCTGGGTATGTAGCATAACCGTCATGAAACAAGGCACCCACTGATTATATGGGCCCAGCTCTCCCCTAGATGGAAGGTACCTAGTATGTGTATATAACTCCCAGAGAGTACACCCCGGGTGCCACACAGTGCTTACAGTCTTGAGAGACCACAAGCTAACCCATGAGCTGGTACCTGCTATGAGCACTGAGTAAAGCTTATAACATAGATCATATGCTAAATTCAATTGAGGAATACCATGCGGTTTTAATTAATAAATCTGATAAAATCTGTAAACAAAACTAATAGTACTGATAAAATATTTGACAATAATAGCTGAGAACTGACTAATTATCTTACATATCTGAAAGCCTCTAAACTGACTGAATGAGAGTTGATGGGACAGGCCCCAACTAACTCCATCTAACTACTAAACTAAAAACATGAAGATAAAATTAGTGTGTCCTTGAAATATGAGGACTCACCACTACTATGGCTAATAATTAGGAAAGTCTATGCGCGATCCGGAAACTGAGCGTCCTAACCTATGATATGATACATCATAGTGCAAGAAAAGAGTATGCGATCAGTAGTTTGAATGTATTGGTATGATAAATAAGGCAGGATGATATGCATGGCTTTATGTGCATGAATAATAACTAACTGAATAAATAGCATAAAACACTAAATTGAATACATGGAAACTGTAAGTGGTGAAGATGCATGAAATCTGTAAATACTGATAGATGCATGACCAAGCATAAAATATGTTCTGAATATAATCTAAAATGTAAAATACTGAATACTGATATCTGAATAACTGATATTTATAAGCTATGGTCAAGAAAATTTAAAACTAAATCACTGAACTGATGTCTGGACTGAGACTATAGGAGCTATCATCTAACAGACATGCCCTAATGAGCAAATTTGGGGTCCAACCTATAACCCCAGTTGGAAGGATATCAGTACCGTGCCATGGGTACTAAACTGTGCCATGGGTACTAACACTGGCTATGTGGATCTACTAAAGTATTGTCCCGAAAGACTAAGGGTTACCCTCAGCTGGCTGGTTAATATCTCAACCTACGGTAGCTACGTAGTTCTGGAATACCAAGACTGCTACTAAAGGTCATACCTTCAACTGTAGGTAAGCCCCCATCCCTGGGTTCACTCGGTGCTAAATCCTACTCCCAACTGAACTGACTCGGAAGACTGAACTATTCTAGGTTTAATTGATTATGATAACTGACTGAACTGATAATGCTCATAACATATTCTGGAACTAATATGAAGATACTGAGGCTAGGTAAACAGGGACTCGATAGCAGTAATAGAAAAATAATACTAAAACTCTAAGGACTTAGCATGAAAACATTTATATCAAAATCCTTTCTTGTAGGCATTTCATGAAACACTTGATGTTCATAGTTCAAGCTAAGCATAAGAATAGTTTAAAGCTTGTAGTAATAGCATGATTTTAATATCAACATCACTAATTATGAATTTAGGCAATGAATAACAACATTAAAATATGTGGAGTTTGATAACAACAACAATTTCATGTAAATATGGTATTGAATTATAATTCGTAGGAGTTAATGGTTAAAATCACAATTTAAAATCATATTGACTTGTAAAGATCATAACTTGAATTTAAAATTGGATACTTGGGCTCCATAGGTGAAAGGGACCCATAGATTAACACTTAACATACCTGGGTTGATGGATTCGTGAGAATTGAGGGTGAATTCTTGAGATTTGATCTTGAATTTTGAATGCTAGAGTTTTTGTTCTTGAAAGAGACAACTTTTGATTTGGGAGAAATTGAATAAAATAATGACCTAATAGGCTATTGGGGATTTAATCCTATGTTTTCCATGGATTGGGGTCATGGGAAAAAAATCAAACTGCCCCTGGGAGAAATTTAATTTTCGTCACTGAAAATTCTGATTTTGATCATCACCGCGATGCGATGCTGACGCGGTAAGTCACTGAAATTTCACTATAAGTATAGTCCAAGGACGAGTCTGAATTTTCACCTCGGCGTGATGTACTGCCATCACGGTGCATCACTATAAAATGAAAGATCATGAAATTGCACCTTGTCGCGACGTGGCACCATAGCGGTGCTTTGCTGGAAAAGGAAGAACGTGAACTGGAACTTCACCGCGATGCAGGATAATTGCAGTTATACATTATAAATTGGACAATTGCAAATTTTTCCTTCACCATGACACGATACTTATTGCGATGTTCTACTACTCTCACTAAAATTGCCATAACTTCTCAACCGACTATCAGATTTGAGAAAAACTAGTATCATTGGAAAGCAAATTCAATTACCTATAATTTGGTGGGTCTTGAGATAGAAAATTCTAAATAGAGAAATATATAAGCTTATTTGGAGTTGACTATAGCAATGTTCTTATCAAAATTTCAATCAGTAAGGATTATTTTGATTCGTCTAATAGCTGGGTGTAATATGGGGCCTTAATATACCTCAAACTAACTCATAAAACTATCAAAGAATGATAATATACTATGAATGAGCTTAAAACATGATGCTAATATTAGTTTGGATTTTTTGAGGATTATAATGTAGCCGTATGAACCAGAGAATATCCATATCACTATATGCCTTTATAGGGGACTCGAACCTCCCAGAATAATCAAGGTGACTTAAGCATCAATGTATACAGTTTGGGGGACTCGAACCTCCCATTTATTCATTCAGGGGGACTCAAACCTCTAGGCCATATAGACACCCGCACCAACTTGCATGATTTCTAATGTTAGTCCTTTGGACTCTACTTTCACGGCCTGACTACACATCCCACTTTAAATTCCAATTAAAACATTTATTACACATACACAACCATATATTCAATTACATACAAAAGAAATCCCGTTAGTAATGTCATACCAATCCACTTGAATGTTTACAACATGCCCTAACCATTATTAATCTTCTTGGGACTCGAACACATTGTCTAACAAAGATATCAATTCAATTTAACATTTAGGGACTCAAACCCATTTAGCCAATATAACCACCAAGGTTATAACCCAAATAAATTTATGGCCAACAAGGCCTTTATAAAACCATTTACCAACCATTTACATTATTAGGCCAATGCTTTAGTTCAAACATAATTCAACATATGACGAGATCACTTTCATTAGTAATTTCACAAACAGGTTGAGGGCATATCATTATTTAAGTCAAAAACCATCAAGTTGGGGTTAAATGTGACCCTTTAGTATAAATCACTATTCCTAAGTACCCACATGTGCAAAACCATTGCCAAAACATATATAATTACAATTTAAACCATGAGAAAACAATACTCAACATTATGTATTCAAACCTCAACAATGATTTTCAAACCACCATCAATGACCCATGAACAATGTTATAACATATGTTTTTAGTGAACTAATAATGAAGGTAAAGTCACATGCCTGAGTTAAGAAGATTCACAGAGAAATATTTGATCCTTAAGCCTCTAGATGGCCACCTTAAAGATACCCTAGCCCAATCTTTCTTAAGATGTTTTAAAGAGAGTTTAGAGAGTGTTTGATCTTATCAAGTATAAAATAAATTACCAAAATATGTTATAAGATGTAGGGTCTTAATGGCTTGGGGTAGAAATGTCCAAAATACCCTCAGCTTAAAAGTTGTAGAAATTCACAAGTGGGTACGAGTTAACCCTCTAACTTGTCACCACAACATACGATTGGTACCATCAAGTCGTCACCAGAATAGAAGGTTGTACACCACTTTTTCTAATTTACAACTTCCTTGCCCTACTCATCACAATACTATATAACTTGTACATCAAGTCGTATCCAAGGTAGAATACCAAGGGCTAAACACCGGACAATATACGATTGGACCCTAACCATCTCGTCATATGACCAATGACTCATATGAAGTCTCTTATCGCCAGGATAAAACTTAGCCAACAATAACTGACCAACGTATGACTAGGGTCTCTAGACTAGTCACCACACCATATGACTCATGGTGTGAGTCGTAAGATGAATGAAAGGTCCCAAACTCAAGAAATTTTCAAGGGCCAAAGTTTGGGGCGTTACATTAAGGTCGTTCATCAGCCACCAACAAAGCAACACTACCCATACTCATATCCTACCAACTCAAAGAATCTTTAAGATTGGCATTGACCAAATGATAAAGAATTGAAATGTCATTGTCATTCAATAACTCAAACCACCTACTGTCTCAAATTTAGATCCATCTTGTTGAAAAATATATTAAAGGGTGTAATAATCAGTGAACACATCATAAAACCCCCATATAATTAATTGGACCACAACTTTAAAATTAATACTATTGCTTCTAACTCTAAGTCACGAGTAAGGTAGTTTTTCTCATAGGTCTTCAACTACCTTAAAGCATAGTCTATCACCTTTCCTTATACATTAAAGCACCACGAGGACAACTCCTAAAGTATAAAAATATACGGTGAAACATCAGCCTCCACATATAAGGAAAAGATAGGTCTTAAGGCTAAAAGGTCCTGATTTTGGAATCTTACTGCACACTTATCAGACAAGGAAGAAAATATTCCTTTAAATCAACATAGTCAAAGAAGCTACAGTAGTAAAAAATCCCTTCCCAAACCATCTATAGTAGCCAGTCAAACTAATGGAACTCCAAATCTTGGTGGGTAAAGTAGGTCTAAAATAATGCCAAACATCCTCAACCTTGGCCAAATCGACCATAATACTAGCCTTGGTCACCACGTGCCCCAAGAATGACACAAAACTCAACAAAAACTCACACTTCAAAAACTTAGCATATGTTTCTCATCCTTCAACCTCTGAAGAATAATCCTCAAATATTGTACATCATCTGCTTTACTCTTGGAATCCACAAAGATATCATCGATGTACATAATCATAAAGTAATTCAGATATGAATGAAACACACTTTTTATAAACTATATAAACAACTTTGAGGCATTGATCAGTCCAAATAACATCACGAAAAACTCATGATGACCATAGTGAATCCTAAAAGTCCTTTAGGGATATCTAAAGCCCGAATCCTTAATTGATTCTGCTCCAACCTCAAGTGAAGATTCAATAAGAGACCAATGAAACCTAAAACTAATCTAACAAATCATCAATACTTAGAAGAGGATACTTTTTAGTGATAGTTTACTTTTTCAACCATCGATATTCAATACATATGTGCATAGACCCATCATTCTTGTTTATATTAAAACTAGCGGACCCTATAAAAAACACTAGCCCAAATAAATTCTTAAAATAAATTTTTTAGGTGGTACTTGAATGCCTATAACTTCACTAACATATCCTATAAAAAGGAATATAAATAAGATAAGTAGTCGACTCCTAATTTGTAACGCCCTAAAAATCTATCTCGAGATATCACACGGTGCTTAGGACCACAAGCAATCCTAAGCTAACTCTTCTACTGGTATAAATCATAAGCAACTGAATAGATATGTATAAAATAACTGAGTTTACTATGCAGAAACATAAAAATAATGAAATCTATGAAGTTACAGTATTGATACAACTTTTACATTCTGATAAAGTCTTAAAAAAGGGACTGAAATTACATAACTGACTGTAACTGATGTATATGAAGCCTCTACTATACTAACTATAGATAGCTGGGGCGCGACTCCAATACCCCTAATCAATACATATGAGTAAGAAAGTAAAGTACATAAATGATATCTAACAAAAGTCCCCAAAGTAGAAGGACTTATCATCTGTTGGCTAGAATCTGTAATTGCCTGGATATGGTATACGTGCTACAACTCATACCTATATTATGAGACAATGTGTCACATAGACATATATGTGGATTAGTACTTTGAGGATGTACTGAGTATAGGTGAAATTAATAAGTAAAACATCATCACATCATCACAATTTATAAAACAATGCATGCTAAATGTAAATGACTTACATAAGTTGGAATATCTGAAATATTGAAATACATAGCAATAAGGAGTAAAACACACTTTATAAATCTCATGAGCCATAACATTTAGTTCTAAAATTTGTACTTGCATTCTCTCTTCAAATCATACTGTCTAAGTGTAGAAAGAACTCACTCTTAAATTTGAGATTTGAAAGCTGAAAACTATAATTAAAGTTTATATGTAGAGCATAGTCTGAATAAATTCATGAGCCTTTAAACTTAGTTTTCGAAAATCTTTTCAGTAGATCTTTTACTTTAGCAATCTGGGGAAAATACTTTAATAATCTTTCTGTAAGGGAAAATACTTTATCTTAAGGGTTTAGAAATCTGAAAACTTATTCTATATGGGAGATTCTTCTAACCAACATATGTGAGCATTTATGGAGTCCAACATTCTTGTCCCCCTAAGGAGGAATCCTCACATTGGGGAGAGGAGTCATACTCTTGCTAGGGAGTATAACCTATCTAAGTGATCACATATCTATCATCCACGTAGAAGTGGGAATAATCTAAATCCTATGTTGCCACGTAGTTCTGGAGTATGAAACTGTGTAACCATCTCGGTGCTAAATACTACTCCCATTAAATCTGTATACTTATTCTGATGGAAATCCGCTTTTAAAATAGTATAATGATTTATAATGAAAACTAATTGTATATCTGTAAAGCTAAATCTATAATCTGAATCTGTAAAGTAGATTTCATATCTATTCTGAGACCAAAAGGTCAAATCTGTATCAATAATCTGAAAAGAATCTAGTTATAAAGTGCTCATAGAACAATCAATCTTGAAATAACAATACTCATTAGGGCTGAATGACCCATGCATCAATTTCATGTTAAAACATCATAATATTCTTGCTTGGTAATGTAAATGTTGATAAATTAATTTAAAATCTGAGAATTTATGAAATATGCATAAAAATATGAACATAATCATATAATTTAACTTCTAAATTATTGGAAATCTCATAATCTCATAAATAGCAATATTGGGTATAAATCCTAACTTTAATTTCATGGGAAATCACATAAAATTTAGTAAATTTGTAATTAAAATATGTTTTGGGCACAAGGACGAAAGGATTGTCCTTTTTCATAACCCCACATACCTCAATTAATGAACTAGAAGCTAAGACAGGAATCATGGATCCCTATTGATTCTTCAGAGATGAATTCTTAGAGTTCTTGAATTGGGAATCCTTAATCATGAACTTCCTTGGAGAATTAATGGAGAAATTGGATTTTATTGGAGAGAAAGTTTGAGCTTTAAGGTTTTTCTTTGAGAGAGAATGGATGAAATTGGGCATAAAGTGCTTAGAATAGGCTTAAATCTTATGTTTGGACGGATTGGGGGCTTGGGAATTAACCAAAATGCCCTTCTTAAACTTCTGGATGGAACTGAGAATCTAACATTTTTTTATTTAATAGGCCACCGTGAAGCGCCACTATCGCGGTGTCTCACTGGAAAAGGACGAGTGGGAACTAGGCATTCACCGCGATGCACCATAATCACGGTGCCCCTTTGGAATGCCATTTTGGCCACTGGCGCGACGCGCTAGTATCGCGTTGGGCTACTGGATTTCAACAATTGGGAATTTGGACCTCTCCGCGATGTACCAATATTGTGAAGGTCCACTGGAATTGACAAATATGAAACTATCCTTCACCGCAATGTGGTGGTTGTTCAGGTGGGACACTGTCAACTTAAAATGCTCTAACTCCTCAACCGAGTATTGGATTTGGGTGAATTTGGTATCAATGGAAAGCTTATTCAATTTTCCACACAATATAAAGTCTAAATGTGGAAAATACTGCATGAAATAAAAGGTATTCTTTGAACCAAATCTTTGACATTCTAGGGACGGTTTTAAGCTAGGAAAAATGTGGGGTGTTACATAATTAATAGCACAATAAAAGCCACTATCTAGAGAAATACCTAATAAATCAGTTAGGAACACGTCCATAACCATATACCACCCTCACTAAATCTAAAAAGGTATGTCCACTATTGTATCACACATGTAAGCCAAATGAGAAACACGCCCCTTCTCAACCATATATACCCAAAATAAAAGATATAACCCCCTTAGGATATGAAACTGGGTATCCTTTAACTTCAACCTTGGTACACCCAACATAACTAAGGTAATTATGTTGGTGACAATCCATGATAGCATGATGTGAAAAGAGCCAATTCAGACCTATAATCATATTGAAATAAAAAATATCTAGAATGATCAAGTTTTTCCAAGTATAATACCCTTAAAGATTCATAATATAGTATAGTACATCCAAACAACTATTAAAGAATCATCTATTAGGATAGAAACATAAATAGGTGTAGCAAGGGACTTAAATACAATAGTAATATTGAAAGCAAAATATGCAGACATATAGGAATAACTAGAACCAAGATTGAACAAATATTGAACTAGGTCAATGATAAACTGGGATGATACCTATAATAACTACATTAGAGACGTCATCCTCTTATCTTTCTAGGATGCATAATAGAGTCCTTGTATGCCTAAACTAAGAAAGTCCACATCCACCACAATAAGCCACCTGGGATCCACCCTTAGAACCTTAAGAACTACCTTTACTATTCTACATACCTACTCTAGTTAGTGGTGTCAGTGCCTAATAAGTATGTATCTAAGAACCCTACTATGGATGAACCTAGCCATGCTTGGGAAATCCCTTCTAATATGACCCAACTCACCTTAATCATAATACCTTCTTCATGTACATGAATACTATGGTTGCCTAAATAAACAAGAATAATCTGCTTGACTTGAAATCCAAAATAAGAACCTTAATACACTTGCCCTATAATCTAGCCACCGAGACTATTATATATAGATTAACCACCTCTAACGTTGTTAATGTTTCCTGAAAAAGACTATTAGGCTAATAATGATGACCTATATATGCGAAGCCTCTACCACAAGATGATGATGACTAAAATTGTTATGACTGAGAGCTCTCTTGCCACTACCTTCATAGGCATCACAATATATACCCTTAGTACTCCTAACAAGGTCTACTATTTGTTGAAAGACACCCATAGTAGTCACTAACTTTGCTAAAGCCAAACAAAGAAGGGTATTCAATCTCTTTATAAACTACCTTATTCACTTCTCCTATTAAAGGTATAATCATTAAGGCATGCCTATTGTAATGATCGTATAGGCTTTTCTTAATTTTTATACATTTTTTATGTTTTAAGACTTTCCATAGTGGCTATAGGTCATTTATGACTTATTAAAACTATCGATTTGGTTATCGAACATTTTGTTTGGATATTTGGATCTATTCCTTAATTTGAAGCTTTTGATATTAAAGAATTGATCACAAACCAAAAATCCTAGTAAATGGCCTCAAGTGGAAATTTTGATAGTGCCATCAACTTCGAAACAATTATTTTAGGCTTGGCTAACCCTTATTTCAATTTATTTTGGATATTAGGTATAATTTGGTTAAAATAGAACTAGGTGTTGGACCCATATTTAATCAAAACAATCTTAGATGCAAGTTTTGATGGTTATTTTGAGTTTGGAATGTCAAATTTGATATGGTAGCTTTGCACCCACATGATTTCACATGAATCTCAAGCACCCGATCGGAAACCATTTGGACTTAGGAAAATCATTGTTTACCAGCATCTGGTGCAGGCCCTTTTTACTCTTTGTAATCGATAGGATTAGGTTGCATTCATAAAGATTTAAGTCCCTTACCTTTGCATTCATGTGCCCTCTCTCTCGAGTTTACAGTAAAGGGTTGGCATGATCCAGTCCATCTTCTTCTTTGCATTTGCAAAGACCTTATCATGTTTGCAATAGACTTCCTTAATTTTTCATTGAGTTCCTATAATGCCTCGAGTGTACACCCTGGTGCCACACGATGCTTACAATCCCGAGGGACCACAAGCTAACCCATGAGCTAGTACCTACTGTGAGCACTGAATAATATAATAACATATGCAGAAGAACAACTAATAAGCCTTAATGTTTTAGCAACTAAAATCACTACTGGATCATGAATTTGGAAACGACTGTCTAAAACTAATAAAATAATAATAAAACTGACTGACTATCTGTACTAGTCTGAAAAACCTTTACTGACTGACTGTGGAGCTGATGGGACAAACCCTCAACTAACTCCAACTGAATGGAAAAATACTAAAAGTGATGAAATAACTGAGATAGATAAACCATGTCCTCGAAATATGAGGACTCACCACTGCTACGTCTGATAGTCTAAAAAGTCGATGTGTGATTTGGGAACTGAGCATTCGAACCTATGATATGATACATCATAGCACAAGTAACGAGTATCTGATTAGTACTTTGAATGTACTAGTATGCTAAATGAGGTAGTTTGATATGCATGTTTCCATGTACATGAGTAATAACTGATTAAATGAATAGCATGAAATACTGAATGGAATGCATGAAATCTGTAAATACTGAGAATGTATGACCAAGCATAAAACATGTTATAAATATAATATGTATACTGAAACACTAAATTCTGATAACTGAATAACTGATATCTATATGCTATGGTCAATACAAGTCTGACTTAAGTATACTGAATACTAAACTAAGACTGTGAGAGCTATTATCTAACCGACATGCCCCAATGAGCAATTTGGGGTTCAACCTATAACCCCAATTGGAAGTGTCAGTACCGTACCACGCGTACTAACACTGGTTGTACGGATCCATTGATGTACTATCCCAAAAGACTAAGGGTATCAAGCCTAAACTAGTAGGTGACCCCTGGGAGGTATCCAATCCTGAACTGACGGGTGACTTCTCAAGTCCTATGTTGTCTACGTAGTTTTAGATTATAGGGACTGCTACTAATGACACTACCTAACTAACGGGGAAGTCATTATGTCAGCACTCGCTCGATGCTAAATCCTACTCCTAACAGGATTGACTCAGAATACTAGACTGTTCTAAGTTTAACTGATCATGATAACCGACTGAACTGATATTGCTCATAACGCGTCTGAAACTATTCTGAAGATTCTGAGACTAAGTAAACAACTAAATTTTTGGTTATCATAACCCCTAAGACTCGATAGAAATAATAGCAAAATATTACTAAAACTTTGGGGACATAATATGAAAGCATTTATTCAAAATTTAATCTTGTAGACATTTCATCAAACACCTGATATGCATAGTGGAAGCTAAGCATGGGAATAGTTCAAAGCTTGTAGTAATAGCATGATTTAAACACCAACATCATTAATTATGATTTAAATCAGCAAATAATATTATCAAATGTGTGGGGTTTAATAACAACAACAATTTCATGTAAACATGGTATAGAATTTCAATTCATGGTTACGATCACAATTAAAAATCATAATTTACTTGTAAAGATCGCAAATTTGAATTTAAAATTAGATACTTGGACTCCATGGCTGAAAGGGACCCATGGATGAACACTTAACGTACCTAAGCTAATGAATTCATGAGAGTTCTTGGGGTTTTTCTTGATAATTGATCTTGAATCTTGAAGGTTAGGGTTTATTCTTGAAAGATAATTAGTTTCTTGGAGTGAAATTATGAGTAATAGGGCACATAAAGCCCCTTTAGGGTTGTAATTACATGTTTTGATGGATTTGGGGCCATTGTAAAAGACCAAACAGTCCCTAGAATTTTAAATCGTGAAACTGAAAAATCCCAATTTTTGGCACTAGTGCGATGCGGTGCTTATCTCATTGGGTCACTGGAAAAGGACAATCCCCATTTTGTCCAATGGTGCAACACGGTGCTATCGCATTGCGGCACTAGAAATAAGACAATCTCAAACTGGAACCTTGGCACGACGCGGTGCCATCACGGTGCCTCACTGAAAGCATCTTTTCCCCTTGGAACAATGTCGTGTTATCGCGGTGGTCCACTGGAAAAGGACGGATGTGATTTCATCTATCACCGCGTTGCGGCCTTATAGTATTGGGCTACTATTTTTTACTAAATATGCCATAAATTCTCACACGTGTATCAGATTAAGGCAAAATTAGTATCGTTGGAAAGCAAATTAAATTTCCTAACATTTGGTGCATCTTGAGCTGGAAAATTCTTAGTAGAGCAAAATATATGCTCATTTTAAGTTGACTATTACAACATGTTTCTCAAAAGCTCAAACGATAAGGAATATTTTTGTTTGTCTAATAGTGGAGAGTTATTTGAGGCCTTAATATACACCAAACTCACTCTTAAAACTACCAAAGAACTACAATGTACTTTGCATGAGCTTGAAACATGGCTCTAACATAGGTTTGGATTTTCAAGGTATTACAATATCTCCCCCTTGAGATCATTCGTCCTCGACTAAGATTGGTTAAGCTGAAAGCATTGAGGAATTTAGGTTACATGATGAATATACGTGATAAAATCATGATTATATGACTGAACTGATTCTGTGAATGCATGAATAACATGAGAATGATATACAACTGAAATTGAGCATGAAAAAGAGAAATTCTAAGAACATTGTTACCTTAAAATGAATCTGAGTTTGCGGAGAAAAGATGAGGGTACTTTGTCTGCATATCTACTTCTGCCTCCTAAGTGGCTCCCTCAATGGGCTGATTCTGCCAAAGAACTTTGACTAGGGAAACTTATTTGTACCTTTGTCTACAAATTTTTCGATCAAGGATCTCGACTGGAATTTCTTCGTCTACGCTTTATAAAGGAATAACTACAGCTTAATCACCAATACACTTCTTCAACAAAGAGACATGGAATACTGGGTGCACTGATATTAAGTCTGCGGGCAACTCAAGTTCATACGCCACCTTTCCGAAATGGCTCATAATTTTTTAACGGCCAACATATCGGGGACTAAGCTTCCTCTTCTTAACAAACCTTTTTACTCCCTTCATGGGAGAGATCTTTAGATATACAAAGTTACCAATCTCAAACTCAATATTCTTTCTCCTCACATCTACATAAGATTTCTTTTGGCTTTGGGCTGCCTTAAGCCATTCCCAGATTAGCTGAACTTTCTCTAAAGAATCATACACCAAGTTAGGCCCTATCAAAGTGATTTCACCTACCTCAAACCAACCAATCAGAGATCTACACCTTCTTCTATAAAGAGCCTTAAATGGAGCCATCTGAATACTAGAATGATAGTTGTTATTATACGCAAATTAAATCAAAGGAAAGTGGTCATCCCAACTGCCCTTAGAGTCAACTATATATGATCTCAACATGTCCTCCAGGGTCTGAATGATCCTCTCTGGTTGATCGTCTGTCTGAGAGTGAAAGGCTGTATTGAGGTAAATTTGGGTACCAAGACCCTTCTAAAAAGCTTTTGAAAAGTGAGAGGTAAACTGAGTACCTCTGTCTGAAATAATAGATAGTGAAACACCGTGCAGCCTAACCAACTCTCTAAAATATAGCTTGGCATAGTCCTTGGTCAAATAGGAAGTATGGATTGGCATGAAATGGACTAATTTGGTCATTCTTTCCACAATGACCCAAATCGAATCATGCTGCTGATGAATACACGACAATCTGGTCAAAAAATCCATGTTCACTACCTCCCACTTCCAAATAGGAATACTGAACTCCAACATCAATCCACTAGTATTCTGATGCTTAAAACTAACCTTCTAACAGGTGGAGTACTTAGCTACAAAATCTACAATATCTCTCTTCATACCACTCCACTAATAAATTTACCATAAATTTCGATACATCTTCATGGCCCCTGGATGAATCGAGTAATGCGCACCATGCATTTTTGCAAGAATCCATTATCTCAACATATCAACACACACAGTCTACCCTGGAAACGTAACACATTATCTCCCCTTTGGGAGAAAACCTCTATTTTCTAATCTCTGATTGACCCTTTCAGCTTCACCAGAATAAGATCCCTATCCTGTTTTTCTTTTATTTCAGCAACCAAAGAAGATTCTGAACTATTTTGAACCCAAACACTACCCTCAACTGAATACCTAATCTGGCAATCTGATGAACTTCCCTAAGTAACTTCTTCTTTTCATCCTCAACATGAGCAAACTACCCATAGATAATCTACTTTGGGTGTCTTCCACTACATTGACCTTGCTCAGGTGATACAAAACACTAATATCATAGTCTTTCTACAACTCTAACCACCTTCTATGACGTAGATTCAAATACTTCTGCAAAAATACATACTGCAAACTTTTTTATCTGTGAATACATCAATATGCACCCCATACAAATAGTGCCTCTAAATCTTTAAGGAAAACACAACAGCTGCTAACTCAAGATCATGTATAGGTTAATTCTTTTCATGAGGCATAAGCTGTTTAGAGGCATAGGCCACAACCTTACCCTTATGCATCAAAACATACCCCAAACTAACTCTGGAAGCATCACAGTACACAACAAACCCATCTGAATAATCTGGTAATGTCAAAACTGGGGCTATGGTGAGTCGAGTCTTCAACTCTTGAAAACTCTTCTCACAAGAATTAACCACTGAAACTTGACTTTATTGTGAGTCAATTTGGACATGGTGGATGCAATAGACAAGAACCCTTCAATAAACCACCAGTAATAGCTATCTAAACCCAAGAAACTCCTGATATCAGACAGAGATATAGGTTTGGGCTACTTTCTTACCACTCTATTCTTTTGAGGATCAACTCTAATGCCATAATTGAAAATAATATGGAAAAGAAAAGCTACTGATCTTAGCCAAAATTCACACTTACTAAATTTAGCAAATAGCTGATGGGCTCTAAGATTCTGTAATACTATTTGGAGGTGGGCTGCATGATAACTTTCGTTACAAGAATAGACAAGAATGTCATTAATGAAGACTATGACAAACATGTCCAAGTACTGCTTGAACACTCAATTCATCAGGTCCGAGAAGGCTACTGGGCATTGGTGAGACCAAAGGACATGACTAGAAACTTGAAGTGACCATACCAAGTTCTGAAAGCTATTTTTGAAATATCACATTCTCTAACTCTGAGTTGATAATAGCCGGATCTGAGGTCTATCTTAGAAAAATAACTGGAACCCTGAAGTTGGTCAAACAAGTCATCAATTCGGGGAAGTGGGTATTTGTTCTTGATTGTGACTTTTTTCAACTGATGGTAGTTGATACACATTCTAAGAGAACCTTCTTTCTTATGCACAAACAGGATTGGTACACCTCACAGTGAAATGTTGGCCTGATGAATCCCTTATCTAGGAGATCTTTCAACTGTTCTTTTAACTCTTTAAGTTTGGTTAGAGCTATTTTGTATGATGGAATAGAGATAGGTTGGGTATCTGGAAGATAGTCTATTCCAAAGTCAATTTCCCTTTTGAGAGAAACTCCAGGAAGATCTTTAGGGAACATAACTGGAAATTCCCTCACTACTGAAACTAACTCAAGATTTAGAGTCTCAAAATTAGAGTCTTTGACTCAAACAAGATAATAAATACACCCTTTGGATATCATTTTCCTCGCTCTAAGATTCGAAAAAAGCTGAACTCTAAGCGTTGTAGTACTAACCCTCCATTCAAGGACCGGTTCATTTGGGAACTAAAAATGAACTACTCTTTTTCTACAATCAACTGAAGCATAGCATAAGTGGATCCAATCTATGCCGAGAATGACGTCAAAATCCATCATCTTTAACTCTACAAGACCAACTGAAGTAACTTTCTGAGACACTGTAATCGGGCAGTTCCTGTATACCCGTCAGGCTACAATAAAGACAGCCACTTAGGTAGACACTGAAAAAGGCTTTACTAAGATTTTGGGACTTACTCCAAAGTTGACGACTAAATAAGGGGTTAAAAAAGAAAGAGAAGCTCCAGGGTCTAGTAAAGCTATAAACATGTAACTAAAATACTTGTAACATACCAGTAACTATGTCAGGAGAACTTTCCTAATCTTTTTGGGACTTAAGTACGTAGAGCTTATTCTGACACTGACCACTAGTAGCGCTGGGAGCAGTGCCCTGCTGAGTCAGCTGGCCAGCTGGAATTGATGACTAATGGGATTGGCCCTGTTGGTGCAAATCCTTTTCTATATGAGAAACTACCCGACACTCATAAATTCAATAGCCTAGCTTTGCACACCCAAAAATACATTACTGCCAGCTCTACACTCACTTTGATGTTTTCTACCACATTTCTGGCAAAGAGGATTTGTACGCCCACTATTTACACTACCTTAGGACTTAGAGACTGGTACCCTATCCTGATTATCATTTCTGAATTTTGGTACTGCGGCACTAGTTGAAGATGGGGTAGGAGCTAAAGATTTTTGGTGGAACTGAGGACGGTTACTACCTTCTAACTTTGGCTAAGTAAAATTAAAGCTACCTGTTCTAGATCGCTTACTTTCTCTCTTTCCTTCTCCTTATTCTTCTTCTCCTCCATCTGTTGAGCATGGACCATAAGCCTAGATATTTCCATCTCCTTAATTAACATCACAGTCCTGCACTTCTTGACCATGCTATCAGATGCCCCATACATGAACTTACTTATCCTAGACCTGCTATCAGCCACCACATGCGGACAATACCTAGGTAGATGAGTAAACTTAAGGAAATACTTCTTCACACTCATGTTGCCCTCCCTCAAGTTGATAAACTCTAACACTTTGTCTTCTTTCAGCTCCAACGATAAGAATCTATCTAAGAAGGTAGTAGCAAACTCCTCCTATTCTATAGGCCCTGTGTCTGTGCCTCTATCCCTTTCCACTACTTAAACCAGGTATGGGCTACATCTTACAGCTGGTAAGCAGCCAATTCAGCACTCTCATTAGAATTCATCCCCATAATGTCTGTCACCTTCTGCACCATGTCTAAGAATTCATGCGAATCCTCTTCAGATTTGGATCCGGAGATGTAACACCCTAATTTTCTAAACCGGAATGCTACATGGTACTTATGACCCCGAAAGACCACAAGCTAACCCATGACTGATATCTATACCTGTATACTACATAATATAACATAAAAATGCAGAAACATGTACTGAATGGCCATAAGGTTCAGCCAAATAAACATATGATAAGAATAATGTCTGAAAATGGTATAACCATAACAAAACAAATTAGAAATAACTGTCTGACATGCTATAGTCAGCAAATCCTCTACAATGTCTGAACAAGGAGTTGATGGAACATGTCCCCAACTAACTCCAACTACTAAAATAAACTTAAAACTGAAATAGTAATGAAATCGTCGTGTCCTCAAAAGATGAGGACTTACTTCTAACTCTGACTGCTGTTACTAGAATCTACTGCTGATCTTGAGCTCGTGCCTCTGAACCTATGGTGTAACATAAGAGAAAGAACCATAGCACAAATGCATCAGTATGACTGAATGTACTGAGTATACGAGTGAGGTAGGCTAAATGCAAAGGGTTATATGCATGAACAATGCTGGCTAATATGAACGTGAGAATACATACATGCATAAGCAATTATAACTGATGACGTCTGATTATTGATGACATAACTTTACTGATATTGAGGTACTGAACAGATAAATGACTATTTTTGATAGTTCAAATTATGAAGAACTGGTCTGATTGACTATCTCTAACAGTTCTGAAATTGACTACTGATAATGTAGCTATGATGACTGATATAACTAATATTACTATGATGATCGGCATAACTAATGTAACTGATGCTGAGTGACTGTATCTGATAGTCTAAGTTCTGATATTCTGAATAACTATCTGAGTCTATTATTGAAACAGAGGCTATGGGAGGTAATCATCTAACCGACATGCCCTAGAACTGAACTGGTTGGGTTCCAACCAACCAGTAACCCTAGCTGGAAGGGTATCAATATTGTTCCATGGGTAGAGACAATATATGAGTAAACCCTATTCTGTATTGGAGCTCATTCTGTCTGCCCTGCTATCAGGTAAACTCTAAGGAGATGCATTAGCCCTATGGGTAGGGACATCTCAACCTACACTAGCTACGTAGTTCTGAAATGGAAGGATTGCTGCCAGGAATCATACCTCTAATTATGTCAAGTGAGTCCCTATCCTTGGGTTCACTCGGTGCTGAATCCTACTCCCAACTGAAAGACACTGAACTGATTTACTAAATTGAACTAATTAACTGAACTGATGTTAGTGGGATTGTTTAGCAGAGCTAAACTGAGTTTATGAGAGCACTGATCTTACTGAGTATTGATTTCTTGAAATTTCTAAGAGTACTGAATTATGGAGCTTACTAAAGTTACGGAGAACACTAGTATTTCTGATGTTTTTGATATCACTGAGTACTGAGATTACTAAGATTAGCTGAGATTAACTAAGTTACTGAACTTTTCTGAGTTACATGACTGATTGAGTTCTATGGAACATGGCTTGACTGAGAGCATCGTGAAATCATGACATAGATCTAGGCACATGGCTATATTTTTTGGGTACAAGTATCCCCAGGACTCGATGGAAGAAACTGACACACATGACTTCCTTGATCATAAGAGTAGAGTCCAAAATTCACAATATCATAAGTAGGGGATTTCATACTATATTTGATGCTCAACTTCTTATACATGGAATGGAAATGCATACAACATGTATGTACTTGAATAGCTTCAATATAATGCTCATTCCATATCACAACAACACATAACAATAACGTGAAATTTATGTGAAATCATAGAGCATAGAACGTGGACTTGTCATTTAAGCACTATTGAATCATGGGACATAAATTCTATAATCCTAGGCATTTTATCAAAGACCTTACATGCACCACTTTGGGCATAGGTTTATTTATTAATTCAACAACCCATATCACCCAAGGTTTATATATTTCAACTAACATGCGATCCTAGTTTCATACAAACCCATAAAGATTCTATCTTGACATCATTCAAAACATAAACAAGATCAAAAATCAAATCAAAATATAGCAAGCATGGAATATAGTTTAAAATAGAGTTCTTGGACTTCATGTATGAAAGGAGTACATGAATGAACACACACATAGCTTAGTTCTTGATTTAGTAAAGATTGACGGAGAGATTCTAAGTATTTGATGGTAGAATTTGCTTGAACTCGAATCCCCCAATTGAAATCCTAATGTGTTCTTGAGAGAATTTTGATGAAAAAGAGTATGTTTTGGTGAAATAATAGCTTAATTCTGTGTTTGGGAGCTTATATAGTGGTGGGAAGATGACCCAAATACCCCTCTAGATGCGTCTTTTAATTTCTGTAAAAAATTCCCGATTTGGGCCCCTGGCGCGATGCGAAGACATTGCGTTGCCACTTGTTTATGACCTGGAAACTCATGAAGATGTAGTGGAATCACGAAGAGACACTGGAAATTGACAAACGTCATTTAAGCTTATGGCGCGACGCACCACTAACTGAAATGACACTGCTGAAACTTTAAATCGTAATAACTTCTTCACTGGGTGTCTGTTTTAGGCAAATTTGGTATCGAAGGAAAACTTATTCATTTATATAAAATTTGGAGGGTATAAATCATCCAAAATACCACCTATAAACCAAGTTATTCTCATTCAAAGATGACCTATGTGAAATCACACACGAAAATTTGGTGGATTCAAAAGTTCTTAGCTTGGCTTACTCTAAGTGACTCTTATGACCATGCTTAACACCTCATAGGCTATATTGTCACTAGGATACTCATCCTAATTCATGTACTCAAACATGAATCACAGGATAGGAGGTTTGATGCATAGGAACAATGGTTCATTTTTTAGCGTAGAAATATACGGGGTATTATAAGAGAACAGAGGAGGATTCATTCAGGTAAAGCCTCGAATCTTAGTTGCAGTATTATTAGCAACTGGGTTAGCCAAAAAAGTGGTTGGAGGAACATTTTGTACCACTACAGAGTGAGCTAGATTAGTGAACGCAGCTCTGAACTCTGCATGAGAAACATGCTCATTCAAGGGATCTTCCTGAATGGGCGAAGGTGCTGGCTAGTTTACATTTCTTCTGTTTGTATTTCTGGGAGGCATGTTCTATAAACGGAAGGAAGAATAGATTATACAAAGAGTTTAACTTAAGCTTGCACCCAGTCACACAACATGAACACTGAAAGAAGGGAAACTTTTCTTAAAATGCCTCATAGCCTCTTGTCCATAAGTGTGGTGCCCTTCACACCCATGCACAAGAATCTACTTGACATATCTTTCAGACTTCCTAGGATAGATTAAACCTTAGGATCTAATACCAATTTTGTAAAGCCCTGAGTGTACACCCTAGGCGCTACACGGTGCTTACAATCTGTAGAGACCACAAGTTAACCGAAGAGCTGGTATCTGCTATGAATACTGAATAATATAATAACATATGCGAAAGAACAACGGATAAGCCATAAGGTTTTAGCAACTAAAATCAATACTGGATCATAAATCTGGAAACAACTATTGGAAACAATTGTCAGAAACTAATAAAATAATAACAAAACTGACTAACTGTTTGTACTATTCTAAAAAGCCTCTACAAACTAACTGTGGAGCTGATGGGACAGACCTCTAACTAACTCCTACTGAATGCAAAAATACTAAAATTGATAAAATAACTGAGATAGATAAACCATGTCCTTGGAATATGAGGACCCACCACTTCTACATCTGATAGTGTGGAAAGTCTATGCACGATTTGGGAATTGAGTGTCCGTACCAATGATATGATACATCATAGCATAAGAAATAAGTATGTGATCAGTACTTTAAGTGTACTGGTATTCTAAATAAGGTAGGATGATATGCATCGTTCCATGTACAGGAGTAATAACTGTATGAATGAATAGCATGAAGTACTAAATAGAATGCAAGAAATTTATAAATACTAAGAATGCATGACCAAGCATAAAATATGTTCTAAATATAATCTATAAACTGAAATACTGAAATCTGATAATTTAATAACTAATATTTGTATGCTATGGTCAATACAAGCCTGAATGAAGTGTACTTAATACTTAACTGAGACCATGGGAGCTATCATCTAACCAATATACCTCAATGAGAAATTTGGGGTCTAGCCTATGACCATAGTTGAAAGGGTGTCAGTACCGTGCCACGAGTACTAACACTGGCTGTGGGATCTACTAATGTACTATCCCAAAGGACTAAGGTTGTCAAGCCTAAACTGAGGAGTGACCCCTGGGAGGTAGCCAAGCCTGAACTGACAGGTGACTCCTCAAATCCTACGCATGCTACATAGTTCTGGAGTAAAGGGACTGCTACTAAAAAATCTGCCTAACTGACGGGGAAGTCGTTATCCCGGTACTTGCTCGGTGCTAAATCCTACTACCAACTTAACTGGCTCAGAATACTGAATTGTTCTAAGTTTAACTGATCATGATAACTGACTGAACTAATATTGCTCATAACACATCTAAAACTATTTTGAAGATTCTGAGACTAAGTAAACAACTTAATTTTTGGATATTCATAAACCCCAGGACACGATAGGAATAGTAGTAAAATAGTACTAAAACTTTGGGGACATAATATGAAAGCATTTATTCAAAATTCAATCTTGTAGGCATTTCATCAAACACTTGATATGCATAGTGGAAGCTAAGCATGGGAATAGTTCAAAGCTTGTAGTATTTCAACACCAATATCATTAATTATTATTTAAATCAGTGAATAACATTATTCAAACGTGTGGGGTTTAATAACAATAAAAATTTCAAGTAAACATGGTAAAGAATTTTAATTCATAGTTAAAATCAGAATTAAAAATCTTAATTTATTTGTAAATATTACAACTTTGAATTTAAAATTGGATACTTGGACTCCATGGGTGAAAGAGACCCATGGATGAACACTTAACATACCTGAGTTGATGAATTCGTGAGAGTTCTTGGGGTTTTCTTGAGAATTGATCTTGAATCTTGCAGGTTAGGGTTTGTTCATAAAAGATATTCAGTTTCTTAGAGAGGAATTCTAAGTAATAGGGCACATAATACCCCTTAAGGGTTGTAATTACGTGTTTTGGATGGATTTAGGGCCATGTGAAAAGACCAAACGGTCCTTGGAATATTAAATCGTGAAACTAAAAAATCTCAATTTTTGGCTCCGGTATGATGCAATGCGGTGCTATCTTATTGCGCTACAGGAAAAAGGAAAATCTCGAACTGAACCTTGGCGCGACGCGGAACTATCATGGAGCTTGACTGAACGCTACTTTTCCCCTTGGTACGATGTCGCATTATCATGGTAATCCACTAGAAAAGGACGAACGTGATTTCGTCTATCACCTTGACGTGGCTTTTTCGCGTTGGGATACTAATTTTCACTAAAAGTGTCATAACTTCTCACCTAAGTATTGGATTAAGGCTAAATTAGTATCATTGGAAAGCTAATTCAATTTACTAATATTTGGTGGGTCTTGAGCTGGAAAATTCTGAGTAGAGCAAAATATATGCTCGTTTGAAGTTGACTATTGCAACATCCTTTTCTAAAACTCAAACGGTAAGGAATATTTTTGTTCGTCTAATAACTAGGAGTTATTTGAGGCCTTAATATACACCAAATTCACTCATAAAACTACCAAAGAACTACAATGTACTTTGCATGAGCTTGAAACATGGCTCTAACATAGGTTTGGATTTTTGGGGTACTACAGTTCCCTATGGACAAATTTCTTGTGTATCACAATTGCGTCCATGGGTCGATCGCAATATGTAACCCTTGGTCCAATATATTGTTGTCTTTCTAATTTCCCCATATTTCTTGGCCCTTAATTTGCTATTAATGGTCCTTTGAGCTTAGAAACCATATGGGAAATATTGATTATACCTAAGGATGTTTAGAGGATGATGAAGTGACCTTTTCCACTAATTTCTTTGTTAGTTTTGGGCCTAAATCCTCTGTTTTATTATTTTTTTTCTCTCCTATTTTAGCCATCTGTCAGGGCTATTTATGCCCTGATTTGTAGTCCATTTGTGCCCAAATTTTAAGCAGACATTCCTTGTCCTTTGAGGGACCTCATGATCAATTCAATTTTAGTATTCTGTTATCAGGCGCCGCAAGCCCATTATAGACCCGATTTTGGTCCTCGAGTTTTTTTATAGAAATATGAGTGTTATTTTACTCCTATTAACGTATATATTATTATTATTCTTATTATTTTGATAGTACAATGTAATTTTGGATCATGGAGCATGGACGAGCGATTCATGGATTATTGAAGATTACGGTTCGGTGTCCAGGTAAGCTTTGATCTACTTTCCTCTATAAGATTGTGTACAGTATAGATTTCATGCTAGGTAGGGATGATAGGATGGGTTATTTTATGACCTGATTTACGTTTCATGATAGCACCTACTCTATCCTTCCAGTAGGTAAGTCAAACCATAGCCTGGAGTTAGATGCAATGGGCTAGATGCAATGGGCTAACTTGGTGGGAAATGGCCTAAATGCTAGAAATTAACAATTAAAGGTTCAAAGAGAAATGATACATTTATAAAGGTCTAACAGGTTGATAAAAACAAGCAATTATCCCAAGACTTAGTAATGTCGGCACAAAAGATACTTCAAAATAACTATGAGTACTAAATAGTTAAATACAATTCGTCTCAAAGATAAAAGACTAGACAGAGTTAAATAGAAGAAAAAAGGGTAACTCTGACTCCAAGAGCTCACCCAATCTCCAAAATTAACTCTACACAAACGTCAAATCTGCGGCGGCAACTAGTACTTAGATTTGCACCAAAAAGGTGCAAAAGTGTAGTTAGTCAGTAGTCGTCATTGGCCGATGAGCTTAATCATGGTATAAATACAATAAGATAAGAGATAAAATAACTACATCAAGGTAAAGGGGCAAACCTAGAAGTAAACTCCAACACTGTTGTACATAAATAAATAAATAAAACCAGAATATTAACATAAAGATCGTACATTTATAACTACTAAATTGGCCCCCATAAGAAAATAAGTACTGAAAGTAAACAACCCTACACAGGTCTCCATAAGACAGGAGGGTACAATCAAGGTAAGTGAACAACTGAATAACTGTAATTTACCAACCGTCATTCCATAACCAAGAATCCATCCATCACATATCACATCATAAACAATCCTCAATTCTGGAATCAAACTAAAACTCAATAGCATCATCATGATTATCATCAATTTTGCCGGACTTAAACTTAAACTCATATTATCAATACCATCAGAATTGGTTGGGCTTGAACCGGAACCCATATTTATAAAGTGTATCAATGAATCATATTAGTGAGTCATTTTAATAAGCTAAACTCAATAGATGATACCAATAAATCATAACTGCAAGCCTCACCATAATCATTTCTATAAGACATATTATTAGCCATATCCAAAATTTATATCAATACTAATATTCATAAGCAATACTATTAAGAATATTTGAAATTAATACCAATAGTCATATCTATAAGCCAACCCTCGTATCTATAGGTCGTTAATCATATCTATAACTTACATCATATCTATGATCCATATCATATCCATAAGCCATATTATATATATGCATAAGCAATATCATATATGTATATTCCATATCATATATGTAAGCCATATCATATTTATAAATTATTAACCTTTAATAATGTTGGTATCTATAGCATTAAGTATATCAATAGGCCATGATATTGATTATATTCAGAACCCATACCAACAATCACGTGTATAAGTCATAAATCATACTTATAAATTATATCCTTAACCATACATATGAGCAATAATATCCTTAGCGATACTCTAAATTAGCATCAAACCTTCAATATCTAACTAACATATTCAATAATTATATACAACCTCCTTAAGTGTCAAACCTACCATTAATAATATTATATCATACTTAAATAAGTCTACAAGGTTATCACAAGACTTGTCCTAAGGTAGGCCATAGGGTTCATATCTAATCCCCAAAAATCCACTTAGGCAACTTCTACCCCAAACTACGCTAACGTATCTAAGTTCATTCCTATATGTCAAATAAGCCATATTTATCCCTATGATAGTAATCCTTACATTAATAACTAAGGCAATCCTACCTATAATTATAGCAACTAAGGCAATTCATTTAACTTAATAAACTAAGGATAATTCTACTTTAACATAAATAACTAGGGCAATTTCACCTACCTTGAGTTATTAAGGCAGTTCAATTCTAAATATATACTACAAAGCTCAATCCAACTAAGCCATGAATAACTACGCCAAGTCTATGATTTTAAGATAGCCTTACGGATCTATTAAACCAAATATTCTTATTCATACTTCCAACACCTCATATCTAGCATAATATTATAATCATACTATGAGATAGCTCAATCTATAAAGAAGGTAAATCTAGCCAATTTGGGCACCGAACAAAGCCTGACTAATCTACTAAATTACTGATTTCTCCTTTAGAAAGGCTTCTATAAGGTGCAACACTATCAAAATCTCAACCTACTCATCAAAATAATAATAGTGATACCCATATTTCACTATTGTGCTTAGAGTTTAAAATTACATAAAAATATCATGTGGGGTCCACTTATAGAAATTGCATTTTCAAAACCAACTCAATGCCCCTCTATTCTCAAGGAATATTTACCTTTAAAATAGGTTCATTTTAAGCTATAATGGTGCTAAAATCAAGTCACCAAGATCTTAGATATTTTAGATAAGAATGAGAAAATTAACCATTAAAATAATGGAATCTTACCACGAATTTGATGGAGAATTGCATAAATAATCTTTATCCAAGCTCTAAAATTATCCACAGATGTTATCCCCAAGCTTTCTAACTTTTCGGTTTAAGATTATATTGAATGAATGAGAAATGGTGAAAAACGGGCTAAATAGGGTATTTATACCCTTTATAGGTACACAGGTATCACTTAAGCATACCTTGGGTCACTTACGTGATACCTATCCCTGGCACAAATATTGCTTACATGATAATCCTATTAATTAAGTGATATCAGGCAATCACAACAGATGTCGCTTACGTGATAATAGTATCGCTCAAGTGGTACCTACTACCAAAGGAGCCGCTTAAACGACAGAAGTGTCACGTACACAACAAAAGTGTTGTGTACATGATACTTTCTACTGGTTGGAAGATCGCATAAGCAATCAAAGGCATCACAATCATAATGCACCAGCATCAGCTGAGACATGGAGTTTTCCAAGTCCCCACTAATCCCTCGAGATTCATTCGAAATCCCATATACATAAATAGACTATGATACCCAATTAAATTTATCATTTTAGAATCAATGTCACAATCAAAATTTCCATTAAACACCGTTTTGATAAAAAGTATCTCCCACACCCACTTGCTATTTCTCTTAACTTCTGCCTAATAGCTCAAAATAAGCCCGAGTGCCTTGGGACCCAAACCAAGGGTCCACCTAGAATAAAATTAAAATTTTGAAGCTATTGGGATAGTTAAATTTAGCATGTAAGATTATTTGACTAAAGTGTTTCCTCGATAGCCAATTTGAACTAGCAAACTTCAATACAAGGAATAGACTCTAAAAAAATAAATGAACTGCCCGATAAATAAACTGCCAGTCCTAGCAAATCATAAATGACTTGGGGAAACTATAGAAAATCTTTAAATGAAAAAAATGAATAGAAATACAAAAAAATTACTTAAAGGGTCATTACAAGTTAATGACTTGTATGCCATAACTTAGTTTATTTAGGGAATTTGGGATAGAAATGTCACCCAAACCTTAGTATAAGATATTTGTTATGACCTTAAAATCCTATTACCCTTGATTATAAGCATGCTAACCATAGATTGATGTAAATAATCTTTCAGCATAAGGCTTACCATTTGACTTAGTGAATTAGGTGGTATTTCCAAGATTAGATCTATTTAGTAATTTGCTGAATTTAATTATTATAGTTTCCCAAGTTGTGAGGCTTTATGATGTTAGTTATGTATTAATGGGCTCGAGGTCATGATTATAATATCATCTGGACTCCAGGAGAGCATCTACCCTTATAACGGGTATGATTATAGTTTATAGATGCTTAGGTACTTATGGTTGTATTATTTGGATATTGATGATGGTATGCATGCTAATTAGTGGTATGATTCTAACCAAACCGATGATTTTACTCTCTAAAAATAGGATTTATTCCCACTTTTAACCTTATTTAATGAATTATGAGCTTTGAAATTAAATATGATATTTTGAAAACTAGATTGATATTAATACTAGATCATTATTATTCCACTCTTTTACCACTACTATTTACTTCATCCAAGAGAGATTCTAACATTTTCTATGCCCTGATGCATATTTAGTTTCATTTTTGCTCTCAGGTAATAGATTTATAGATTCTCTCTTTAAGTCATAGCTTGAGTCTGGGAACTTATTATATATATATATACATATATACATATATATATGCTATACTGGGTGGAGTAGATTGTTTATGATGGTATTGAATGTCCTAGTTTGGGACCACGTGTATATAGATATCCTGAGCCCCCGATGGGTCCCTTCATCCATGAGCGACAGTGCTAGAGAAGAATGGTCGTCGTAGATCCTATATTAGCGATATAATAAGATGGGGAGGTGTATGTACTTGTTATGTTATGGCACTTGGATTAGACATGGTATTACTGTATTATGCTATATTCGTTCATTCATATCTATTGCCTCTCATCAATATAACTATTTAGTGCTTATATCTATAAGCCTTATAGATGTAGTATGGGTATAAGCTATGATTTTTGTATGTTGTGTTCTTGTTTTCACCTTTTGGGCTTGTGGGGAATCGACTATGTTATTGTTTATTTGGACTACCTGGTTACTTTATTGTTGGTTATTCTAGTTAGTTCATGGTAGGATGATTATGAACTAGTTTTTAAGGTTGTTTGAACATTTATCATTCTTTTTCTTCCTTATAGTAAGATAGGTTATTGTTATATTATCTCATGTTTAGTTGTCCTTTGGTTAGAGACCCTGATTATAATACTATTAGATTTTCTTCTTGGTTATGATCCTCGAGTAGATAGATTGGTTCCCTCAGGTTATTATCTATTAGTTTAGTCCTATACAGGTGCGTGTATATATATTAACATATGTATATATAATATTGTCATATATCCCTCTCTTTCCATATTTATCCATATCATATATGTATCCTTTGTCCTTGTATTACTAAAATATATTCTTCCTTCTGTCTTTATTTGTATATTGGCTAGAGATATATGGTACTGTACTTTTGTTCCTAAATACTTTTAGAATAGGATACTTTACATTTATTGCTCTATTGGCATGATAATGTTTAGTTACTTGGACAGCTGACGGTAACTTATATTCCTACTTTACATGTTAATTATTCTTACATTATATTTAGAGCTCAGTCAGTTGATGTCAACTGAGTACCACGTGTTAGGTACCCATACTATACTTTTGTACAGATAAATTATTTTATGAGTTCTTTTCATTGATGTGTGGAAAATGCGAAATAACTACGGATCAGAGTTTTTAGGGCGACTTACTGATGTTCGAAGTATTCTTGGTATCCCTCGTATTGATTGGACTTATCTTTATTTTGTATTTAAGAGATGGTTTTTACGAGTATATTTGTTCGATATTTTCCTTTGTACTTTGATGATATTAGAAGCTCCTGTACTAACTTCACTATGTGTTGGGGTTGCAACCTATATTAGCCTTTTATTTAAGTTCATTTTTGTTATTTCTTTCATTTCTATTGATAGTTTATTATTAGTTGTTCTGAATTATGGGTTCGCTTACTACTGGTGGATTAAAGTAGATTCCATCATAACCTATGAAATAGGTACATGAAGTTGGTATCAAAGTCAGGTTTACTAGTGTTGGTATAAGATCTAAGTATCTAGTAGAGTCCTATAGATCAATACAGATGTGTCTATATCCTATCTTCAGAAGGCTATAGGGAATTCTTAGGAAACTATATTCTTGACTACCAGTCTTGTGACCTTATTTCGATGAACCTATAGTACTTTCTTTGAGGTAATCGATAAATACAAATGACACTTTTGCACATATTTTCAAAGTTTTAGCTCATATTAGGCTAAGGAGTTAGTTATTAATGTTGAAGATCTTCAACGTCATCTGGAGAATTTAGGTCTAGCTACGCTTCGGTGGAGTTGAGACTGCCTCGGAACTTCAAGATCCAGTGTTAGAGATTTTGAGCATTTTAGCAAATACCCCTAATCTAAAGATACTTCTAGTACATTAACTGGTTCTCAAACTAGAGTTAGGTTAGTTAGTATTCAATAGGGCTCATTGTTAGTTTTAGAGTATGATACAAAGTTTCTCAAGTAGGCCAGACATACACCTATACTGTATTTATTAGAGCATGAAATGGTGTTTGGATTTATTAGAGAGTTAAAATTACGATTGTCGCTTGGCGTCAAAGCATTTGACAGTAGTTAGGTCTTCTTTCCCTAATGTTGTTGATCATGCGAGGACCATAGGGAAGGCGTTTATTGAGACATATGGTGCCATACCCTAAATTTTTCAAGCTCTAAAGCCCTCAAAAGATAGGTCAATAAGTTGGCAAAAAGTTAAGCAATTTTACCTTTAAGTGTCAATCAGCTGCCAATGGCTATAACTCACATGATGACCAATAATTAGATATTACGAGTGTTATATATAGTCATGGTCACAACAAAAAGAACCTTTAGTTTTTTCCTATTGACCACGACTCCCTCCACTCTTTGTAATTAGAAATTAGGAGTCGTTATGAGGTTCTCATAGTCACAATAAGGTTCAACAAGAGCCCATTCCAGTGGTAATGAGTCTGGTACATGACTCATAGTAAGATATTAAAAGTCATTGTGTGAACTCATGACCAATCTAGTAATAGATCCAAGAATCAAGACTCAAACTATGACTCAAACAAACAAATCATAGTTAGTTGTAAAAAATCCTAGGAGGAAGTTCGTAGTCATAGCAGAAAGAACTTGTAATACCCGTGCCTTTTTCCTAGCTAGAAATCATCTCAAGGATGCTAGGAATTACTTTGAAATGAAAAAATATCTTTGTACATGTGGTATTTTTTATATTTTCACTTTCTATCACTTGGGAAATTGAGTTAGCTTTCCAACAGTACCAATTTTGTCCAAATCTAACATCAGACGAGAAAGTTATGGACGTTTTACTTGGAACTATCGGAAACGCCCAGGTATGACGACCAAGTTGACGGAGACCGCCACATAAGTGACTGACCGCCACTTTAACCATCACAGCCAAGGCAGTCGAGCCACATTCTGGATAAGGACTGACGGACGAGTTGATGGACCATCAAAGTTGTGACGGGCCGTCATCCAGGCCGTCAAGTCTTATCCAATGAACCCCATTTCTGACCCACGTCTGATGGGCTAAGTGATGGACCATCAAGTGTCTGACGGACCATCAGTCGAACCGTCATATGCCACGTTCAGTTTATTTCTAGGTCATTTTAACAGGGGTATTTTGGTCACTTACCACTCGCCTATATACCTAGATGAGTCCGAATTCAGCCATTTTGCTCATTATTATTCCACAAACAAAAAAACTAGGGTTTCTTTTTGAATTTAATTCCTAAGATCAAGATCTAATCCTATTCAAGAATCAAAGGATTTCAAACCCTTCAAGTTCAAAAACGTCAAGAACCCTGAGTCAGGTATGTGTAGTGTTCATCCACGAATTCATTTTGTCCATGGAGTTTAAGAATTAATCTTTAAATATCAAATCATAAATATTTTGTGGTGATATGATTGTATTCATGTTGGTGGTTGTTGTTTGTGCTATAGAGTAGTAATTTCATGAATTTTCATGAAGGTTATGATCATGTAGTTAGAACTCATGAATTTGGGTAGTTTAATATGGTGAAATTCATGAACACACCTATGCCTTAAAGAATGCAAGCAAGGTGTTTGATAAAATGCTTAGAATTCTAGAAATTTTATATTTACATGGTCCCATATTATCTACATGTCAAGTCCATGTTAATTATATAATTCAATATGAATTCCATGTCATTGTTTTGTTGCTATTGTTGTGGTATAAAGAATTTATGATAATGAAGTGATACAATATGTACAGGATATATATCCCATGCACTCCCTACCATGCAGAAGATGTTGAAAACTATATGTGGTATATTATCCCCTACTTATGATACTATGAATTATGAACTCCAATCTTGTGATCAAGTCATATCATGTGTGTCAGTTTCCTGCCATCGAGTCCTGGGGGTATTCATACTCGAAAAATATAGTTGTGTGCCTAGAGCCAAGTTACGCTATCTCGATAATCTCAGTCAAGCCATGATCTATAGAACTCAGTCAGTCATGTGACTCAGGAAACCTCCGAAATCTCATGATCTCAGCAAAATCTTAGATAGTAGTGCTATTCCGTTAGTCAATGAAATTTGGTTACTCAGTCCATGTACAGTCAGTTAAATCATGTTCAGTCTCTTCATATGGGATTAGAAGTGAGCATCGAGTGAACCCGAGGATGGGAACTCACCTGGTAGTTTAGGGAGTGATTCTTAGCAGTCATCCTTGTGTTCCAGACCTACATAGCCAGCGTAGTTGAGACATCTTAAACTGTCAGACTAGGGTTGATGAGGTAGCTTAACCTATCAGTTTAAGGTTCCCACCGTTCTCATTTGAGTACCAGCTAGCTGAGGGTCACTCACAACTATCCAGTGTCACGATTTTGACACTCCTCCAGTTGGGGCAGAGATTAGGCCCCAACTTAGCTATATGCATTATTGGGGCATGTCGGTTAAACAACTACCTCCCACAGTTTCAGGCTTAGTCTCAGTAAAAGAACTCAGATAGTTCTTCAGATTTCAGTATACCAGGACTGCTAGATATAGTCAAATTTAGTTATAGTACAGAGCTCAGATAGTTCCATCAGACCCAGGACTATCAGACACAGTCACCCATGTTGACAAAACCATAGTTTTAGTCATGTTAGAAATCAGTAAATTATGTATTAGCGTACAGATCCACTATTATGTATTTACGTTTCCAGTTATTATGTATGTGTGTTTACACTCTCACATTCATATTAGTTAGTCAGCTAGCATTTCTCATGCATGTAAACCCTTTTCATTTAGCCTACCTCACTCGTATACTCAGTACTCTAGTTGTACTGACACATTTGTGCTATGGTGCTTTCTTTTCATGTTACACTATTGGTTCAGAGACACGAGTTCCAGACCAGCAGTAGCATTCGCATTCCAGTATATTGAGCTCCAGTGAGTCCTTTTCATTCGAGGACGATATAATTTGATTCATTTATTATTTCAGTTAGTTTTCAGTTTACGGAGTTAGTTGGAGACATGTTCATTCAACTCCTTATTTAGTAAATACTTTTAGGCTTTCAGATAAAGTTCATATTTAGTTCAGTTTTGATTCAGACTTCAGTTATCTTGGGTATTTTTCACCCATACGGATGTTATAATTATCTCAGTTTAACCTTATGGTCTATTGTTTATCGTTTCCATATATTACATGTATGTTATGCAATGTACAAGTACAGATATCAGTCATGGGTTAGCTTTTGGTCCATTGGGGTCATAAGCACGGTGTAGTATTTCAGTTCAGAAAATTGGGGTGTTACAAACTTGGTATCAGAGCCTAAGGTTCACTAGAGTCCTAGGAAGTCTGAAAGCCGTATCTAGTAGAGTCTTGTGCATGGGTGTGTTGTGTGCCACATTTATGTACAGGAGGCTATGAGATGTTTTAGGAACAATTTTCCTTCTTTTAGTATTCATGGCGTGCTAGTAAGCATAATCTCAAGTTAAACTCTGAGGCTAATCCATTCTTCTTTTATTTCAGAATATGCCTCCAAAGAGAAGAAACCAGCCAGTTTCTCTGCCCGAAGACCCTTTGGGCGAGCATGTTTCTCATGCAGAGTTTAGAGCCATATTCACCACGCTTGATCAGTCCGTGGCTGACCAAAATAAATGGCCACCAGTTATTCCATCCAATCCAGTGGCCAATTCCACAGTAGCTAGAATTTGGGACTTTACTCGAATGAACCCTCCATCTTTCTTCAGGTCTAAGTCTGATGAAGACCCTCAAGAGTTCATTGACCAAGTCCAGAAGGTCATTGATATCATGGGAGTTACTTCTATTCAAAGCACCGAGTTAGCCGCAAACCAGTTACAGGATGTTGCTCACACTTGGTACAAATAGTGGAAGTCTGGGAGGTTAGAGGATGCAGGTCTTATAGAGTGGAAGGAATTTGTCAGGGGTTTCTTAGACAGATTCTTTCCTCAAGAGCTGAGAGAGGCCAAATTTCTTGAGTTTATCAACCTCAGGTAGGGAAATATGATGGTTAGGGAGTATTCTCTCAGATTTACTTAGCTAGCCAGATATGCCCCTCATGTGGTTGCAAACAACAGGGCTAAGATGAGCAAGTTTATGTCAGGAGTGAATGATAGCGTGGTAAATTAGTGTAGATCTATGATGCTGAAATGTGATATGACTTTCGCCAAGCTCATGACCCATGCTCAGCAAATAGAGGAGCAAGAGGTTAGGACTAGGGAGAGGCAGAATCCAGTTTGTCCCAAGTCATCAGCTCTAGTTCAATCTTCAGCCAGTAGTCCAGCTCCTAAGTTCAGAGATAGATCACCCGGCTCTAAATCTCAGGGCAGTGTCAACAATGCTCGAACTAATCCCCTATGTCAAACTTATGGTAAGAACCACCAGGGTGTTTTGCAGAGCCGGTAGTGATGTTTGTTTTGGTTGTGGAAAGCCAAGCCACAGAGTCAGAGATTGTCCTCAGTCCAGTTATCAGGGTCAGCAAAATCGTTCCACAGCTCAGTCCGGTCGCCCAAACCAGCAGGGTGCCACTTCCAATGCTACTAGTGGGCAACGCCCAAACAGACTTTATGCTCTCCAGACTCGAGAGGATCAGGAAAATTCTCCTAATGTCGTTACTGGTACGTTATAGATTTTCCATGTTTGTGTTTATACTTTGCTAGACCCAGGTGCATCCTTGTCTTTTGTTACCCTTTACACAACAGGCAATTTCGGAATCAGTCCTAAAATTATAACAGAGCCCTTTTTAGTCTCTACCCCAGTGGGTAAAACCATCATAGCTCGAAGGGGATACAGAAACTGCCTGGTTATGATATTTCAAAAATCCACGTTAGCATATTTAGTCGAGTTAGAGATGACTGATTTTGATTTCATTCTCGGCATGGATTGGCTTCATTTCTTCTATGCCACAGTCGACTGCAGAAATAGTATAGTTCAGTTTCAGTTCTCGAATGAGCCTATCCTAGAATGGAAGGGTAGTACTTCATATTTTAGGGGTCAGCGTGTTTTCTACCTTTGGGCAAGGAAAATGATTTCTAAGGGGTGCATGTGTCATCTCGTGCATATTAAAGATTCTAGTTCCAAATCTCCTAGTTTTGAATCAGTCCTAGTGGTTAATGAATATTCAGATGTGTTTCCCAAAGATCTTTTGGGCATTCCTCCTGAAAGGGAAATAGACTTCGGCATAGACCTTCTCCCAGATACTCAGCCTATTTCTATTCTGTCATACAGAATGGCACCAACAGAACTCAAGGAGCTGAAAGATCAGTTGAAGGATCTCTTACATAAGGGATTCATTAGGCCCAGTGTATCCCCATGGGGTGTACCAGTCTTATTCATGCGCAAGAAAAATGGTTCTCTCAGGATGTGTATCGATTACCGTAAGCTCGACAAAGTTATGGTCAAGAACAAGTATCCTCTTCCCAGGATAGATGACTTGTTTGACCAACTTCAGGGTAACAGTTATTTCTCTAAGATAGACCTCAGATCAGGTTATCATCAGCTCAGAGTTAGAGAATATAACATCCCAAAGACAGCTTTTCGTACTCGATATGGTCACTTCGAATTTCTAGTTATGTCCTTTGGTCTTACCAATGCCCCTGCAGCTTTCATGGACTTGATGAACCGGGTGTTCAAGCAATACTTGGACATGTTTGTCACAATGTTCATAGATGATATTCTGGTCTATTCTCGTATAGAGTGTGATCATTCAGACCATCTCAGAATTGTTCTTCAGACTCTCAGAGATCATCAGTTATTCGCCAAGTTTAGTAAGTGCGAATTTTGGCTAATATCAGTAGCATTAGTTGGCCATATTATTTCTGGTGATGACATTAGAGTAGATCCTCAGATGACCAAATCGGTAAGAAACTGGCCTCACCCTGTCTCTTTATCAGATATCAGAAGTTTCTTAGGTTTGGCTGCTATTATAGATGCTTTGTCAAGGGATTTTTTTCTATTGCATCTCCTATTTCCAGATTGACTCAGTAGAAGGTTAAGTTTCAGTGATCAGATTCTTGCGAGAAGAGTTTTCAAGAGTTGAAGACTCGATTCACCTCAGCCCCAGTTCTAACTCTTCCAGATAGTTCAGATGGTTTTATAGTCTATTGTCATGCGTCCAAAGTGGTTTTAGGTTGTGTCCTCATGCATCATGGTAAGGTCATAGCCTACGTCTCCAGACAGCAAAAGCCCCATGACAAGAATTATCCTACTCATGATATTAAGTTAGTAGCCGTAGTATTTGCCTTAAAGATTTGGAGGCATTATTCATATGGAGTTCATGTGGATGTCTTCACAGATCATAAGAGTCTCCAGTATATCTTTTCTCAAAAAGATCTCAATCTTCATCAGAGAAGGTGGTTAGAGCCTTTGAAAGATTATGACATGAGTGTTCTTTATCATACGGGAAAGCCCAACATTGTGGCCGACGCTCTCAGTAGACTCTCCATGGGTAGTGTTTCTCACGTAGGGGATGGTAAGAAGAAGATAGCCCAGGAAATTCATGTAACGCCCCAATTCGCTGAACCGGAATGCTACACGGTGCTCATGACCCCAAGGGACCACAAGCTAACCCATGAATGATATTTGTACCTGTATACTACAAATCATGATATAATAATGCAGAATACATATAACTGTAAGGCCATAAGGTTCAACTGAATAAAATCATGTGGGTTAAAATACCCACAACTCAATCTGAAAGCTAAGTCTGAACGTAAATCTAAAAGCCTCTAAACTATCTGAATAAGGAGTTGAAGGAACATATCTCCAACTAACTCCATAAAACTGAACTGAAGAAATAAAAAAAATGTATCAAATCATATTGTCCTCGAATCAATGAGGACTCACTGTGTCTCTGCGACTGGAATGCTACCGCTACTGTTGGGCTGGAGCTCGTGTCTCAAAAATTATGGTGTAACATGAAAAGAAAGCACCATAGCGCAAATGCGTCAGTACAACTAGAGTACTGAGTATACGAGGAAGGTAGGCTAAACATAAAGGGCTTATGCATGAACAACACTGACTGACTAATATCAACGTGGGAGTGCAAATACACATATATAAAAACTGGGATCGTGAATACATGATGGCATGACCTATAAGCTAATACATGATTTACTGATAACTATCATGACTGATACTGAAACTGATAACATGGACGACAGTATCTGACAGTCCTATATATACTGAAATCTAAAGAACGCCCTGAGTTCTTTTATTGAGACTGATACTAAAACTGTGGGAAGTAGTGTTTAACCGACATGCCCCATGTATACCGTTATGGCTAAGCTGGGGTCCAATCTCTGCCCTGACTAGAGGGGTGTCAATACTGTGCCACGGGTAAGAACAACCTGTGAGTGACCCTTATCTGGTGGGTACTCAATGAGAATGGTAGGAACCCCAAACTGACAGGTTAAGCCACCTCATCAACCCTAACTGACTGGTTAAGATGTCTCAACCTACGCTGGCTACGTAGTTCTAGAACACAAGGATGACTACTAAGAATCACACCCTGAACTAGGGGTTGAGTTCCCATCCTTGGGTTCACTCGGTGCTAACCTCTACTCCCATCTAGAGGGACTGGACATGAATAACTAACTGTGTATGACTTAATCTTACTGAATTCCATTGATTGGCGGAATGTTACTGATATCTGAGAACTAACTAAGATCATGAGGTTTTCCTGAGTCATAGGCTGACTGAAGTCTATGGAATCATAGCTTGAGTTTGGATATCATGAAATCTGACATGGCTCTAGGCACACAGCTATATTTTTTGGGTACAAGTACCCCCAGGACTCGATAGGAGGAAACTGACACATATGACATGACTTGATCATAAGATTTGAGTCCACAATTCACAATATCATAAGTTAGGCTTTCATAATAAGAATGATTCTCAACAGACTATCACATAATCGGGAATGCACACAACATGTATATACTTGCATTGCTTTAATAACATGTTCATTCCATATCGCAACAATATCATGAGTATCTCGTACAACTTTTTCAATTCAAGATAATAGCACAGGGATCACGTTGAACATAAACTTAGAATAGGGAAAAGTCATTTAGGACTTATTATGTCATAAAAGCATGATTTCTATTCCCTTAGGTATTTTCACAAACACGTTACATTGACATCTTAGGCATAGGTGGATTCATCAATATTACAAATAAACCACCAGTTTCACATATTTATACATTAAATAGCACCATATCCTCACAATAAACATACAAAGATCTCATCTTAGGCATAATCAATCAAACTCCAACCACATGAACATCAACCACCAACAACATAAACATCATAATACAAAATTTAGAAGATGGTTCTTGAGCTTCATAGACTAAAGGAGTCCATGAATCAACTCACGCATACCTTAGAAGGAAAATTCTTGATGATTGATGGAGGAATTTCCTTGAAATTGGATCTTCAAGCTTAGTTTTGCAACCTTAGTTGTTTTTTCTCTTTTAGTGATCTTGGATGATGAGATTTGAGATGATTATAGGGTTGTAATATATTTAGAAGCTATATAATTCATAGGGTTAAGTTTAGGGACGTGTAAGGAGTGTTAAAAGACTTAATTACCCTTAAAATAACTCAAAACGGAGTGTTTTTGGCACCTGGAACTGACTTAGGTGGCGCCCAAGGGATTTCCTAAGCTAGGTTGGGTGGAGCCTAACCAATCGCCTATTTTTGGTTGGGCGGCCCTAACCAATCGCCTATCCTTACTGTCTCTCACGAAAATGGGCATAACTTTTCGCTCGGGTATAGGATTAAGGTAAAATTGGTATTGCTGGAAATCTAATTAGATTCTCTACAATTTGGTGGGTTAAATCAGCCAAAATAACACATTAAAATCGAGTTATACTCATTCAAAGATGACCCTTGCACAATCGAACACTAAAACTTGATGGATTTAAAAACTCTTAGCTTGTATTACCTTAAGTGACTCATATGAACATGCTTAATGCATCATAAGCTATCCTATAACTAGGATATTTATTTTAAGTCATGTACTCTAGTATGAATCACAGGATAGGAAATTTCATACGTAGGAATACTTATTCACTTCCTAGCTTAGAAACATGTGGGGTATTACAATTCATAAGCTTACCAGACTAGGAGTTCTCTTAGTCGACTCTTCAGAGAGTGGTGTTTATGTTCAGAGTAGTCTGGAGTCATCTCTAGTTTCCAAGGTGAAAAAAAGGCAAGATAGGGATCCCAGCCCTGTCAAGCTAATAGAATCAGTTCAGAATCAAAAAGTAGAGGCTTTCTCCCAAGGGGGAGATAGTGTTCTTTGTTGTCAGGGTCGTCTGTTTGTTCCAGGTGTAGATGAATTGAGGCAGTGAATTCTTGCAGAGGCACATGGTGCGTGATACTCTATTTATCCTGGGGCCACTAAGATGTACTGCAACTTGCGGGAGATCTATTAGTGGAGTGGGATGAAAAGAAATATTGCAGAGTTTGTGGCTAAGTGCTCTACATGTCAGCAGGTTAAGAGAGAGAATCAGAAACCTAGTGGGTCCATGCAGGAGTTCACCATTCCTACGTGGAAGTGGGAAGAAGTGAACATTGATTTCGTAATGGGTTTTCCTCGAACTCTTCATCAATATGATTCGTTTTGGGTCATTGTAGATAGAATGACCAAGTCAGCTCATTTCCTTCCAGTTTATACCTCTTATTCAGCTAAGGATTATGCCAAACTCTATATCAGGGAGTTGGTCAGATTACACGGTGTTCCATTATCTATTATCTCAGACAAAGGTACACAGTTCACCTCTCACTTTTGGAAAGCGTTCCAAAAGGTTCTTGGTACCCAAGTTCTTCTCAGTACTACCTTTCATCCTCAGATAGATGGTCAAGCATAGATGACTATTAAGACTCTTGAAGATATGTTAAGGGTGTGTGCAGTTGATTTCAAGGGAAATTGGGATGACCACTTGCCTCTAATTGAGTTTGCATATAACACTAGCTATCATTCTAGTATTCAGATGGCTCCATTCAAAGCTCTTTATGGTAGGAGGTGTAGATCTCTAGTCGGTTGGTTTGAAGTTAGTGAGGCCTCAGACATCAGTCCTGACTTGGTATTCGATGCCTTAGAGAAATTTTAGTTGATTAGAGAGAGACTTGGGGCTACTCAGAGCCGACAGAAGTCTTATGCAGATGTTCATAGAAAGGATCTCGAGTTCAAGGTCAATGACTATGTCTATCTCAAAATCTCTCCCATGAAGAGGTTCGGCAAGAAAGGGAAACTCAGTCCCTGCTATATCGGTCCCTTCAGGATTCTCAGTCACTTCAGCAAGGTAGCTTATGAGCTTAAATTACCTTTAGATCTAGCCTCAGTTCATTAGGTATTCCATGTCTCCTTGCTCAAGAAGTACATAGGTGACCCAGCAGTTATAGTCCCTATTCAAAACATTGATGTTTAGGACAGCCTCTCTTCTAAAGAGATTCCAGTCAAAATTTTATACTATCAGATTTGTAGGTTGAGGAACAAAGAAGTCCCTCTAGTCAAAGTTCTTTGGAAAAATCATCCCGTTGAGGGAGCTACTTGGTAAGCAGAAGCAGACATGCGTACCAAATACCTTCACCTTTTCTTCGCCAACCCAGATCAAGCTCAAGGTAACAGTTCTTCTTGACCTTATTCAGTTTCACGTTCAACATTCAATAAAACTTGATATTTCATTTTATGTTCATGTTCCATCACAAATTAGGTATCAAGTACAATTACATATTCAGTCATGCATACATGAATCAGTCCTGTAAATAATCATGCATCAGATATGCATTCTCATTGCGAGAACATCAGTCATGCATTCATGAATCAGTTCACGTGCATCAGATATACATGTTCAGTATAATGCGTTCAGTTTGTCAGTCATAAGATCATGTCCCAGCTACTCATGTTCAGATTATTATTTCCCCTATCAGTCAGTTTTATTCGAGGATGAATGTTCTCAAGAGGGAGATAGTGTAATACCCATGCCTTTTTCCTAGCTAGAAATCATCTCAAAGATCCTAGGACTTACTTTAAAATGTAAAACTATCTTTGTACATGTGGTATTTTTGAGATTTTCACTTTCTATCACGTGGAAAATTGAGTTAGCTTTCCAACGGTACCAATTTTGTCCAAATCCGACATCAGACGAGGAAGTTATGGATGTTTTACTCAGAATTATCGGAAATACCCAGGTATGACGGCCAAGTTGACGGAGACCGCAACATAAGTTATGGACCACCAGTTTGACCATCACAGCCAAGGCAGTTGAGCCACGTACTGGATAAGAACTGACGGATGAGTTGATGGACCGTCATCTAAGCCATCAACTCTTATCCAGTGAACCCCATTTCTGGCCCACGTTTGATAGGATAAGTGACGGACCATCAAGTGTCTGATGGATCGTCATTCAGACCATCACATGCCATATTCAGTTTATTTCCATGTAATTTTAACAGGGGTATTTTGGTCACTTACCACTCGCCTATATACCCAGATGAGTCCAAATTCGGCCATTTTGCTCATTATTATTCCACAAACAAAAAAACTAGGGTTTCTTTCTGAATTTAATCTCCAAGAACAAGACCCAATCCTCTTCAAGAATCAAAGGATTTCAAACCCTTCAAGTTCAAAAACATCAAGAACCCTGAGTTAGGTATGTGTAGTGTTCATCCATGGATTTTTTTCATCTGTGGAGTTAAAGAATCAATCTTTAAATAACAAATCATAAATATTTTGTGGTGATATGATTGTATTCATGTTGGTGGTGGTTGTTTGTGCGATAGAGTAGTAATTTCATGAATTTTCATGAAGGTTATGATCATGTAGTTAGAATCTATGAATTTGGGTAGTTTAATATGGTGAAATTCATGAACACACCTATGCCTTAAAGAATGCATGAAAGGTGTTTGATAAAATGCCTAGAATGCTAGAAATTTCATGTTTACATGGTCCCATATTATCTACATGACAAGTCTATGTTAATTATATAATTTAATATAAATTCCATGTCATTGTTTTGTTTCTATTGTTGTGGTATGAAGCATTTATGATAATGAAGTGATACAATATGTAGATGATATATATCCCATGCACTCCCTACCATGCACAAGACGTTGAAAACTACATGTGGTATAGTATCCCCTACTTATGATATTATGAATTGTCAACTCCAATCTTGTGTTAAAGTCATGTCATGTGAGTCAGTTTCCTTCCATCGAGTCATGGGGGTATACGTACCCAAAAAATATAGTTGTGTTCCTAGATCCAAGTCATGTTATCCCAATAATCTCAGTCAAGCCATGATCTATAGAACTTAGTCAGTCATGTGACTCAGGAAACCTCCGAAATCTCATGATCTCAGCAAAATTTTAGATAGTAATGCTATTCCGTTAGTTAATAGAAGTCAATTGCTCAGTCCATGTACAGTCAGTTAAATCATGTTCAGTCTTTTTAGATGGGATTAGAAGTTAGCACCGAGTGAACCCAAGGATGGGAACTCACCTTCCAGTTTGAGGTGTGATTCTTAGCAGTCATCCCTGTGTTCCAGAACTATGTAGCCAGCGTAGGTTGAGACATCTTAACCTTTCAGATTAGGGTTGATGAGGTAGCTTAACCTATCAGTTTAAGGTTCCCACCGTTCTCATTTGAGTACCTGCCAGATGAGGGTCACTCACAACTATCCTTACTAGTGGCGCAATATTGACACCCCTTCAATCGGGGAAGAGATTGGACCCCAACTTAGCTATATGAATTGTTGCGGCATGTCGGTTAAACAACTACCTCCCACAGTTTCAGGCTTAGTCTCAGTAAAAGAACTCAGATAGTTCTTCAGATATCAATATTCCAAGACTGCCAGATACTGTCAAATTCAGTTATAGTACAAAACTCAAAAGTTCCCTTATACCCAGGACTGTCAGACACAGTCACCCATGTTGACAGAACCATAGTTTCAGTTATATCAGAAATCAGTAAATCATGTATTAGCTTATAGATCCACTATTATGTATTTACATTTCCAGTTGTTATGTATGTATGTTTGCACTCTCACGTTTATAGTAGTCGGTCAGTTAGCATTGCTTATGCATGTAAACCCTTTTCATTTAGCCTACCTCATTTATATACTCAGTAGTCCAGTTGTACTAATGCATTTTTTCTATGGTTCTTTCTTTTTATGTTACAGCATATGTTCAGAGACATGAGTTCCAGACTAGTAGTAGCATTCACATTCCAGTATACAGAGCTGCAGTGATTCCTATTCATTCGAGGATGATATGATTCAATTTATTTATTATTTCAGTTAGTTTTCAATTTACGGAGTTAGTTGGAGACATGTTCCTTCAACTCCTTATTCAGTCAGTACTTTGAGGCTTTCAGATACAGTTCAGATTTAGTTCAGTTTTGATTTAGACTTCAATTATCTTGGGTGTTTTTCACCCATATGGATGTTATAATTATTTCAATTGAACTTTATGGTCTATTGTTTAGGTTTTCCGCATATCACATATATGTTATGTAATATAAAGGTAGAGATATTAGTCATGGGTTAGCTTGTGGTCCCTCGGGGTTATGAGCACCGTGTAGGATTCCGATTTAGAAAATCGGGGTGTTACAGAACTCCAGACCTTAGGGTCTCAGGTTATAACTTAGACTACAACTCTTAACCAGTTGTGATGAGCCACGGGGTGAGTTGTAACAACTGGTAACCCAAAATTCCTATGCAATTTAAAGGGGCTTCTAGGTAATTTCCACCCTTTCTTAACCCAAAACCACATCGTTTACCATTCCAAAATATCATTTATCAAGGGTAAATACTACCCTAACCTTTCATAACATTAGAAATAACTTCACTTAGAAAACTAGGGTTTCCCAAGAATAAGATCAACATCAAAGATTTCACCAAGGCATCTATTCTCAGGTATGTGGGATTTCATCAGTGGGTCCCTTCCACCCATTGAATCCCAAGAACTCCCTAAATTTTCAAGTGTAAAACTCTTTTATCTTTTGTGGGATTCCAAGTTAACCATGAATTTTATGAATTTTCTCTCAACTGTTTTAACTATGAACCATGAAAATATATTCCCTCATGAGAATTCTGTTACCATATGTTTGATAATGCAAATGTCTATATCATGATCCATTATTGAAATATAGAGGGTTATTCATGATTTTATACACCATGGTTAGTTCTATAATTATCATGCTCAATTTGTGTTAGTCTATGTCGGTGGGTTATGAACACCTGATACTATGGTTTTAAATATGCATCAATTTAAAAGTTCATGATTCCTTTAGTTATCTATATAGTATTATCTTTAAAATACCATGAATTGAGAATTTCATTATTCAATTTATGTTTTAGTCAAACTTCGGAGTCATTTATTTGGGAGTAATACTTAGAACCGACAAAACACAGGGATGACAACTATTCCATTATTTAGGTAGAGTCATTAGTAGCAGTCCCTAAGTTCCAGAACTATATTGCCAATGTAGGTCATGAGGGGTCACCCATCAATTAAGGATTGACACCCTCTTAGGGGTTACTCCTTTGCTCAGATTGGGGTATGTTGGTTGTACTTAGCTCCCACAATTTTTGATTCATTATTTAGATGATATTCAGTTCCGGTTTGCAAGGCCAAGTGTTCAGTATTTTAGTCATCTAGTTAAGGGGTTCATGTTGACGTGTTTACTTATCACAAGTGTTTATAGGATGTGTTCACTTAGGAAAACCTAAATTTTCATCAAAGAAGGTGGGGAAGAATTGTACAAAAACTATGATACGAGTGTGATGTATCATTCGGGTAAGGCCAATTTTGTAGACGATCCCCTTAGTGGTTGTCTATGGGAAGTGTTGCTCATGGAGAGGATAATAAGAAAGAGCTAGTCCATGAGGTTTATCAGCTTGCTAGATTGGGTGTTCGGTTGGTTGGTTCGATCAAAGGTAGTGTATGAGTTTAGAATGGTTTGGAAGATTTCTTGGTTTCTGAGTTAAAAGGGAAGCAATACAGAGATCCTAATTTTGGTTAAGTTAAAAGAGGCAGTTCAAGATTCGAATATTGAGATTTTTTCCCAAAGGGGAGATGGTGTAATTCAGTGTCTGGGCAGATTATTTGTTTTGAACGTGCATGATTTAAGTCAAGAAAAATTAGCAGTGGTGCATGGTTTATGGTATTCTATTTCCCCAGGATCCACTAAGATGTACTGTAATTTATAGGAAATCTATTGGTTGAATATTATGAAGAAGGATGTGATTAAGTGTTCAAATTGTCAGAGGGTTAAGGTAGACCATTAGAAACCTAGTGGTATATTTCAGGGGTTCAGCATCCACACTTAAAAGTGGGAAGTAGTAAATATGTAATTTGTTATAGGGTTACCTCATCTGCATCGTCAGTATGATTCTATTAGGGTCATTGTGGGTAGAATGACTAAATCAATCCATTTCTTACCAGCCCATACTTTATATTCTATCGAGGATTATACTAGACTCTATCTCAGGGATTTGGCAAAGTTACATGGAGTCTCATTAACCATCATTTCAGATAGAGGTACTCAGTTTACCTCATATTTTTGGAAGGCTTCAGAAAGGTCTTGTTACCCAAGTTCATATCAATACGAGTTTTCACTACCAAAAAGATGGTCAAGAAAAGAGGACTATTCAGACCCTAGAGGACAAGTTGAAGGCTTGTGTTATTAATTTCAAGGGTAATTGGGATAATTAATTGCCTTTAATTGAGTCGCCAACAACAACAACTATCACTCTAGTATTTAGATGGCTCTGTTTGAGGCTCTTTATGATAAGAGGTATAGGTATCCTATTGGTTGGTTTGAGGTTGGCAAAGCTGCTTTGATAGGGCTAAACTCAGTTTATGAGGCTATGGATAGAGTTTAGTTGATTAAAGAAAGGTTGAAGACAACACAGAGTCGGCAAAAATCCTATACAGATATGAGGAGGAGGGAGCTTGAGTTTGATGTTGGTAACTTGGCATATTTGAAAATTTAGCCTATGAAAGGGGTGAAAAGATTTTGTAAGGAAGGAAAGATCATTCCTCAATATGTTGGATCATATAGGATTTTGAGCCATTTTGGGAAGGTAGCCTATAAGTTAGAGTTGCCTGCAGAGTTAGCATCAGTGCATCCAATATTCCATGTCTCTTTGCTAAAGAAATGCATTGGTGATCCATCTTTATTAGTTCCTTTAGAATGTGTGGGCATGGAAGATACATTTTTCTATGAAGAATTCCCAATTAAGATCCTTGACTATCAGATTCATAGGTTGAGGAATAAAGAAGTTGCTTTATTGTAAGTTCTGTGGAGAAATTAGTCAGTTGAGGGAGCTACTTGGGAAGCAGAAACTGATATGCAAGCAATGTACCCCTATCTTTCCTCTTTGAATCTAGAGTAGTTTGAGGTAATAGTTTCATTAATTATTTAATTCTCTCATTTTCTATCTCAGTTATCTATCCATCCTTATATCATAGCAAGCATTCATGAGTTTAGTTCAGTCCTTGTATCATCATTCAGATTTAGGTAGTTAACCATGATTTAGCACATAATTGTTCAAATCATGATCTCAGTTCTCTTTGTACCCCAACTCATACAATTTCATTTGGGGATGAATGATCCAAAGGGGGATATATTGTAATACCCAAAAATTTTCACGCTTTAAACCCCTCAAAAGATAGACCACTAAGTTGGTTTTCCAACGCTGCAAGTCTCTCCTTGATCAGATATTGTTACAAGAAGTTATGCAATTATCCCTTTAAGTGTTAGTCAGTTGCCAATGGCTATGACTCATGTGATGACCCGTTATCATATGTTACGAGTCATTACAAACAGTCATGGTCACAACAAAAAAACCTTCAGTTTTATCCCAATCACCACGACTCCACTCCATAATTCATAATTAGACATTATGAGTCGTTATGAGGGACTCGTAGTCATAACAGTGTTCAACCAAGAACCCATTCCAGTGATAATGAGTCCATCTCACTACTCGTAGTCAGACATTATGAGTTGTTGTGTGGACTCGTGACCTATCCAGTAAGGGATCCAAGAATCAATCCTCAGACTATAACTCCACCTAACGACTTATAGTCAGTCGTAATGAGTCTTAGGAGAAAACTTGTAGTCATATTAGAAAGAATCTGAGACCCTAGTGCCTTAGTTTATGACTCATAATATGACTCTTACCCAATTATGACGAGTCATAGGGTGTCATTATAACTGGAAGCCAAAGTTCCTATGCGATCTAAAAGGGGCTTTTTGGTAATTTCCACCCTTTCTTAAACCAAACCTATATTTTTTACCCTTCCAAAACATTAGCTATCAAGGGTAAAAATTACCATGATCTCTCATAACTTCAAATATTACTTCACTTAGCAAAATAAAGCGATTCTCATCTTTCTCAAGAGCAAGCTAGTGTTTCCAAAAAATAGAAACAACTTTAAGGATTTTTCCAAGGCATCTATTCTCAGGTATGCGGGATTTGATCAGTGGGTTCCTTCAACCTATTGAGTCCTAAGAACTCCTAAATTTACAAGTGTACAACTCTTTTCTCTTAGTGGGCCTCCAAGTTAACCATGAATTTTATGAATTTTCTCTCAATTGTTTTGACTATGAACTGTGAAATATGTTCTCTCATGAGAATTGTGTTTCCATATGTTTGATAATGTAAATTTTTACATTATGATTAGTTATTGAAATATTAAGGTTTATTCATGATTGTCCATACCATAGTTAGTTCCATAATTATCATGATTAGTTTGTATTAGTCTATGCTGGTGGGTTATGAACACCCAATAGCAATGTTTTAAACATGATTCCTTCAGTTATGTATATCGTATTAACTTCATAATACCATGACTTAAGCATATCATTATTTAGTTTATATTTTAGAAAAACTTCAGATTCGTGCAGTTGGGAGTAACAGTTAGCACCGAGTGAATGTAGTGATGATGGCTCTCCCTTCAATTTGACAAAGTCGTTATTAGTAGTTTCTAAGTTCCAAAACTATGTTGCCAAAGTAGATTATGAGGATTCACCCATCATTTTAGTCTAGACACCCTCTTAGGGGTCACCCATAAGTTTAGGCTTAACACCCTAGTACTTCGGGACATCAGATTAGTGGATCCACACCAGCCAATATTGGTACCCTTGGGAGGTACAAATATCCTTCCAATTGGGGTTACAGTTTGGACCTTGATTAGCTCAAATTAGGGTATTTTGGTTAGCTCCTATATTTTTTAGTTCAATATTCAGATGATATTTAGTTCAAGTTTACATGAACAAGTGTTTAGTATTTTAGTCATCTAGTTATCTAGATTATTTCAGTACATGTTTATATTTGGTCTTGCATTTGATTTTTTTCATATTCATGCATTTATGCTAGTATATATGTATATCAGCTAGTTTCCATCTCACATACTAGTTCATTCAAAGTACTGATCATATACTCTCTTTTACGTTATGCTATCTTATAATGTAGGTTCGAACGCTCAGTTTTCAGAATGCACATAGTCCATTCCTATGCCACTCAGTTGCAGCATGCATTAGTTAGTCCTCTTCAATTGAGGACTAGTCATAGAATAGTACTTCATTCTAGTATTTTGTTTCATGCTATTTCAGCTAGTTAGAGTTAGTTAGGGTCCTATCCCAACAACTCATCAGGTTTAAAGGCTTTCATATAGTCAGTCAGTTACCTTTGAAACTATTTTTGATTGTCAGATACTTTTACATAAATTTTGCACAATGTTTGTTACCTTCTTTTTGTAATTACGTCGTGTGATAGATCATGGGGTGTCTTGGGGTTACTCGTGACCTTAAGAACCATATAAAGACTAGGGGATAACCTTGGGTAGTGACATATAGAGGTGGAAGTTAGAAGCCATATCATTAATATAGTGTTATTGGTGCTCCATTCAGGAAATAAATCCTCCCAACTAGTATCAGCATAACTTGCATCTTGTTATCTCCACATAGGTAATATCTTAGACTACATATGTCTCACAGATCAGTCATGGAGGACACAGTGGGCAGAGTTCTTATTAAATATCGCAGAGAATTTTGTAGAGATCTTCAGGTTGTGGTGGACATTCTTGATAACCGGGAAAAGTGCATTAGATAATTTATGGGATATGTTTTAACGGTAGAGAGGATGGTCATATAGGGTCAACACATATTCCTCACCAGCCTAAAGCTCCAAAGATATGTTATGATTGCAGAAAGGGTGATCATTTTAATAAAGAGTGTCCCAAGCATTAATTGGCCATCTAATTAGGGACTGGTCATGTTTCTTGCCAAGTTAGAGCTTTATGGGTTTGTTATCAGTGTAGAGATATTAGTTACTGGTCCAGAAAGTTTCCCTGGTGAGGGATTATTTGTTAGTCAACACAGACAAATTAGTCAAATAGAGTTGAGGAACTTTTAATTAGAGGTAGTGCATTTGGTGCTTTAGTTGGTCATCCATATGCTTATTTTGCATTTATACATGCTTAGATTTGTACTCCTTTGAGCACATCAGGACTATGACTTTGGACTTCATCGATATAGGTGTGATTTGAATTATTATCATTTACCTTCTATTTGATTTTAGTTGTAGTTTTTTGTAAAACCATAAATTTTAAAGCTCTAGACCCATCAAACAACGGGCCATTAAATTATCTTTCAAATGCCACTAGTATTGCATTAATCTGATGCCATGGTAAAAATTTAGGGAAAATTTCCTAAAGACAGGTGTAACTGTTAGTGACAGCAACTTTGACAATGAGTTGATACTAGGCGTAACGAGTTTTTACGTACAAGGAGTTTCCACTCTAGTGAGAGTCTTAAATTTTGGCCCCTTGGCAATGAGTCTATCTCATGACTCATTATGAGACACAATGAGTCATTACATTGGCCCATTTCTACACAGTAAGAAATCCAGAAACTGAAGTCTCAAACCATGACTACTCCTAATAACACGTGATCAAACTTACTGAGTTGCTAGGAGGGGGAGTTGTTGCCTTATCAATGAGGGCTCAAAAGTTAGGACCTCAAGTTAGGACTCAGACTATGACTCATGACCAGTCGTTTGGTAAGTCATGATGAATGGAACCATAAATCTCTACACAATTTTAAAAGGGGATTTTGGTAATTTTGCATCCCTTTCAACCCCAAACCCATATCATTTTAACACTCCAACATCAGTTATTGAGGGATTAACTTACCCCAAAACCTCATAAATCCCAAAGTTTATACTCTTAGCAAAAAGAAAGTGATTATCTTCTTCTCTAAAGCAAACTAGGGTTCTAAAAGTTAAAGCACAAGTTTCAATAAATTCTCCAAGGAATTCACTTCAGGTATGAGGTATTTCATTAGTGGGTCCCTTTCTCCTATTGAGTCCCAAGAATTCTTTCATTCTAAGGTAATATTCCTTTTTCTTTGAATTGAGTTCTAGGTCAAATATGAGTTTTCCTTAAATTCTTTAGTTTACTTTGTAGTAAAGCCATGAATACATGTTGTCCCAAAATATTAATGTCCTCTCATATTCAAAATTATGAATTTCTCCATCATGACAAGTTTTTGAGTTTGTTGGTTTTAAATATGAAATTTTTGTACCATGTTCCATCAATGCAATCACGTTCAATTTCATTAGTCAAAGCTGGTGGATTATGAACACCCGATACCTAGGAGTTTAAACATATACCAATTTACATATTCTTGAGAATTCCACATTATGCATATAGTGTTATTTTTAGAATACCATGACTTGAGCATATAGTTATCCATTAATGTTTTAGTTTATACGTAAGTTTCATTCAGTTAGGAGTAATACTTAGCACCGAGTGAGCCCAGGGATGATGATTCCTCTATCATATAAGTAGAGACTATTAGTAGTAGTCCCTAAATTCCAAAAATTTGGAGCCACCATAGGTTATAAGGGGTCCTTCATTAGTAGAGATATGACACCCTAGTGTGTTGGGACATTAGTTAAGTATATCTGCGCCAACCAGTGTTGGTACCCTTGGAAAGTTACTGATACCCTTCCAAATGGGGTTATAGGTTGGACCCCGATTAGCTCAAATTAGGGAGTGTTGGTTATTATTATCTCCCATAATCTTCAATTTAGTTTTAGTTAATGTTTAGTCTAGGTTTTCTTGACCAAGTGTCCAGTATTCAGTTATTCAATTTATCCAACACTTGTTTATACTAGTTTAGTTTTAGTTTATGTTTAGTCCAGGTTTTCTTGACCAAGTGTTCAGCATTCAGTTTTCCAACTTATCCAACACATGTTTTATACTTGGTCTTGTATTCAGTTTACATGTCCATGCATTCATGATCAGTTTATACATATTAGTTAGCTTTCTATCTCGTATACTTAGTATATTCAAAGTATTTATTGCATACTTCTTTGCGCTATATTGTCTCATAATATAGGTTCAGTCGCTCAGTACTCAAATCTCTCTTAACAGATCCATATGCCACTCAACTATATCTTGGTAAGTCCTCATCATTCGTGGACTAGTTATGAATTTTTTATTTTTAATACTTTATCTATTTTAATTAGTCAGAGTCAGTTGGGGACGTGTCCTAACAACTTATCATGTTTAGAGTCTTTTAGACAGATGTTTAGTTTTTCAATTTTATTGAATATTTCAGATAGTCTTAACATTGATATTATTTTTATTTATTATTACTTTATTTAGTTAGATTCTACCCAGTGTTTGTTACTTTCTTTTAGTGTTCATTGTTTATGCCAGGCTATGAGTTAGCTGGGGGTCACTTGTGACTCTATCCACCATGTTACGACTAGGGGGCAGTCCCGAGTCATTTCATTTTTATACCCATTAGTGATTTTATGCCTCGATGTTACTATAGTTGCAATTATAGCCTCTGTGTAGATTTTATGCTTGTGTGGCTACCCTTATAGATGAGTTATTTTAGTAGTAGATTGAGTGGATCAATATCGTCATTTCCTTGGTGTGTAGCATTTGGGTTAAAGTCCCATCCCCTTTGGCGTATTGGTCTTGCTATAATTGTTGTTTTCATTTTTGTACCACCTGCCCTTTATACTGTTATTACTATTTTCATCCTTTGACATTTGTTGATTCACTTAATAGATGGTTATACTAGTGTCACCTAGATAGAATCCCCTACCTTTGGATTCCTTTTTATTGGCTTAGCCGTCTAACTTGGTTGGCTATTTTTTCTCTTTTAGGGAGGTGAGATTTGTTGTTTTTGTTTTCCTTCTATGTTATCAAGTTAGACGGTTATTGGAAGAGTTATGACGGTTAAGGTAAGTTTGGCCTTCCATAGTTTTATTGTGATTCTAGCTTGGGTGATCCTTTTTGTTAGCTGCTTGTTAAGTTGGAAAATTAAAAATTTGTTACTCTAATTTGCTTGGATCATTTTCCATTAGTAGTCTTGACTTTGACATTTTGTTGATATTGGTACTCTATTCTTATATGATAGAATTTATGGTTCAATTGAGTTAAGGTTTGTTTACATAGGTGAATTTAAAAAATTCTCATCTTTGGTATTTATTCGACCTATATAACTCCATGGGATGCTTCAGCCTGGTGGCCGGTAGGTGCATGTGTATCATTATTGATAACCAAAGTAGACGTCTTTTGGGAGTGGGTACATATGGCCATAGATTGAGTATTGGATGAGCCGATTTGAGATAAGATAGTGACTTTTCTAAGTTGCTCGAGATTTGACTATAATTTGTATTCCCTGTAGCCATGGTGAGTTCTTGATTATGCCTTGATGCATTATGCCTTTCAGTGGATGTGGATTTTATTGTTTCTATCTTTAGTTTGAGGTTTTCCTCCATTGTGATTATGTTCATTAGGAACATTTTAATTTTGAACCTTGCGAGAACTGTTGGGGATATGCCTGATTTTTTATGGTGCGGTTGATTTGGGTGTTTGGCCTTAGTTTAGATCTTTTGGCTAAAGTTTTGGATTGTGAATCTTTTGAATGGAATCTTGAAGGTTATGATATATTTTAGCATATTTATGCTTACTCATCAACCGGGTCGATTCGGACAGTTGAGATCAAGTAGTTTGGCTTAGATGCTGAGATTATAGCTATGGATTGTGTAACTTGGTTGAAGCCTCATTTTAAGGTTTTAACCAAGTTAAGCATTTATTTATAGGCTAACTAAGCCTACTCATTACCTACTATTTTTTTTCTCTTCAGTTCAGGCAGATTATGTTTGATAGGCGCATGGAGGATAATCCGTTGACACATGATATTGGTTTTTACAATAGTTAACCTTGATACTCTGTTTTCATCAGAACTTTTAGATTGCCTTCTCAACAGAATAAGTGTGCTTAAGTTAGTCTTCTCATGGTTTCACCCACAGTCAATGGGGCATTCTATAGTCGACGGGGCATACATTTTTATTAGTTTTGAGGGTTATCCAAACCAATTGTAGATTTTTCTAGAGATCACAAGCTTTGATCATCTCCATTTAGTTGTCCATATAGCACCTTATGGGCTTATTCTTCTGCTTGCAATTATGGATTTTTAGGGGATCAACCTCAGCCTTTTGGGATTAGTGGGAGATAATTGCATGGAGAGAACTTAGATGACAGTCTGTGCAGATCAAAGTAGAAGCAGGTGTCATGACCCAATTTCTCAGGTCATGATGGTACCTACTATAACCCACCAGTAGGTAAGCCAACCCATAGTTTGACACTGCTAGTAATAGACTACCAAGAGAAATGAATATATATTTATAATAAAAGACTAATATTATATATTTATATATATAAGATAGTCTCAAAACCTAGTAGAATCAGTAAAAGAGCTTCTAATATAATAAAAATACCAAAATGAAGTACTAAATGAATATACAGGTACAACCCATCTTTGAATACAACATAGAGATGAGTCTAATCCATAAGAGTGAGAATAGTAACACTCCAACGATAGGAGATCACCATAAATCTATAATCCATAACTGCTCCATATGAGCCACACAACAATGGTAAGACACCATACTATGATCAGCAAGCTCTAGAAGTGTAGTATGAGTACCAAATACGTGGTACTCAGTAGGAGACTGCCAACTGATCTCCAAAGATAATGCAAATATAGATAACATGCAAGAAGGAATGTAAACTATAGCTAAATGTCCAGGAAGCTAATCTAATAAAACTAAGGAAGCAACAAGGATGAACTATCCTATTCTAGACTTAGTCAAGAACCTAAGCATTAAATCGTATATCACTAGCCAATACATAAATAAAGAGTAGAACAAGGATATATAGTAATATACAAAGCGAAGGGGTACTTATACAATACAAAAAAAAAGGAAAGAGAGGGATATAGGGTAATATCATAGCTAGATATATGTATATACGTATCGGTACACAAGACAAACTTAAAGGGGTACGACCACTTAAAGGGGTACGACCTAATGTAGTCATTCTATCATCTCAAGGCATTCTAATCAAGTAGGAAACTAATGTTGGCATAATCAGGGTCCCTAGTCCAAATGTCTAAACATAAGATAGTTATCCTTAATAAAATAACCACAAGAGAAATAAATCAAAATCATACCTCGAATTGTGGTACTAGTCCTATAATCAACATGCCACAAACTAACTATAATAACAACAATTGGCAAGCCTGGACAAACGATACCTAAACCGAGACTCATAACTTGGAAGGCACATACATCACACAAAACAAAACAAAAAACACTCATAACCTATACCTATACAAGCCCCCATAAGGATAATAGATTAAGGACCAAACAACATACTTTTGATAGGTAATGTGCGTGCAAGAATAAAAATAAAGTAAATTCATGATACCATAACCGATACAAGTATCGTAACAAACCCATTGTATACATCTCTTCAGACTAAATGGCTCGCAAAGGCAAAACCTAAATTGACCTCTTTTCTTAGTTTCAATAGAGGATTCCCCACTTTTTCCTCTCTTCGAGATCTCAAGATGGGTAAATATGGTGAAGAAATTGATAGAAAATTGGGTAAGGAAGGTGATTTAAAATCCCCCCAAATAATTCTAAAGTAGTTGCGAAAGCAGTATAGCGCGAGGGGCGGGTACCGCTAAAGAAACCACCTTGGCGCTAAAGCACTAGCCCACTCAAGTGGCCCTTGACTGCTAAAGCGGACCCCATCCCAATAGCCAAGGCCTCTAAATCTACTCAAAGGTACTAAAGCACTTGCATCTAGAGCAGCTCTATGACCGCTTTAGTGATCATTTCAGATCGCAGATATTAGATTTTGCTAAGTCCAAATATGGACTTCGATCGGGAGCTCAAGATTCATTCAAAATGTCATGCACGCAAACAAAGTATGCTAGCATATCAAATTTGACATTGGAAACTCAATAAACCATCAAAACTTTCATTCAGGATCATTTCAACTAAATGTGGAGCCTACACCTATAGTTCTATTTTTCATATAATCAGCCCAATATCCCAAAATGAATCTGAAAGCCAAGGGTCCTCCAAGCGTAAAATCAATATTTTAGAACAGATGGCATTGTCAAAATTCTCATTTGAGGTCATCTACTAGGATTTTTGTCCAGAGACCAATTCCTTACAATGAAAGTTCCAAAATAGGGAAATGAGCCTAAAACACAAATGAACTATCCAAAACCAAACTGATAGTTCAAGCAAGTCATAAATGACCTCTATCCACTGTAGGAAGGCTTAAAATTCCAAAAATATGCATAAATCAAGGAAATAACCTAGAGGTTCACTATAGTATCCACCACTAAAAGGACTTTCATCCGCCAAATTAATGGATAGAAAAAACACAAAAACTTGAAGGGACGAGGTACTGGGCTTGCATACTCTGAGCAAGACTCCATAAACAACCTCTAAGAAGAAAAAAAACTTCCAATGTAACTAGCCATAGGTATCTCTTTATCAACCAACTTCCTTTCTATATATCTCAAGCAACCAAAACTTAATATACACAACCAACTGGCCTCCAACCGAACTGAGAAAGGTTGATGCACTCAAATTCAACCTACAACATGCTGGTACCACATTGATACCAGCACAACAAAGTAAAGACTAACCCAATCCAAAGTCAATCCCAGGCGTAATTCATGCGACCAACTCCAATATCCAGTATAACCTTCTTTTTTCTTTCTAACCTAGCTATCGATTCCAAACCAAATAGAAAGTCATCCAAGCCATTTCTATGCGAATCTATCATGTTAAACTCAAAGAATTAAAGTTGATCCACCAATAATCCAAATGACAAGGATTAGAATAAACCCATAAGGAGCTACCTGGGCATGGAAATGGAAATGAAAAATGTCTGCAATTCATGCTAATACTTTAACTAGTCTGAATGGCGCTCAAAACTGGCAGTCGAGGGTTCATAAAATACAACTCTTATTGATTTCTTGGTAGGTGGGATATCCTAGTATTCTCAAGTTAAAATCAGTCAAGGACAAAGCCATGCCAAATCCAACTTGAGAATACTACTCTTGCTGAGTAGATCATCCAAAAAATCTAACTGAAATAATTAAGGTCAACAAAAGAAGAAATTATCCTGAAGTGCCAACGAGCCACCCTCAGAACATATAACAACTATACTATATCCAAATAATAGAAGACCTAGTAGGTAGACACAGAGTAGGCTTATCTAGCCTATATATAAAAACTCAATCGAGAATAGCCTAAAAAATAAGGTTACACCCAAAATCTATAACTTTGAACTAAAATTTCAACCCCAAGACTGCTCTGCTCGATCCCAACTATCCAAACTAATCATGAATATGGGTAAGCATCCACACTCCAAATCTATCATAACCCTTAAAGTCGTAATTCTAATGCATCAAATACAAACTAAAGCCAACAAGTCTAAATCGAGGGTAAAAACCTATCTCATCCTCACTATAAAAGATCCGTCATATCCCACTAGATCATGCCAGATCTAAAGTCAAAATGTAGCTGAAGAATAGAATCACATAAGATGATAAACCATAGGCTAAAAGCACAAACAACTAACTCCATATTAATTGTAGGGCATTGACCACCAAAGAACCTACCAAAGTTGCAAACTATACTACATATAACTAAAATTCTAGCGAGTTAGAGAAATACAACCTTAGCCAGGAATTGGTTAACCCAATACCCCATCTTGGCATAGATAGCCAAATTTCTAACAAAAAAAGCAGTCACAGGAAAGATTACCTATCTCTATCTCCTTTATCACCACTATAATAATAACCATATCATGGCAAGAATGAAGTATCAAACTTCATACCAATACAAAGATCAAACCATCACCAGGAGATGAACCTAGCAAACCTAAAAGACAAGTCTAGGACATCTCGACATCAACACCAAGACCACTATTGGATGATGAACTAGCCAAATTAGAAGAATGGGTCCCAAATTAATCAACCTCAAAAATAAGCTATCTAACCAAGTCGCCAACTCTAGATCCATAATGAAACCAAAAGAGACAACCTATTTTCTCCTTCATAGCCCTCAAAATATCCAACCTATTTTCTCTCATAGATGAGGAAAATAACCAACCTCTTCTTTCTACAAGTGAGAAATCATCCAATCAAGCTATCCACCCAAGCCAATTAATAAGAACTATGAGGAAGGGAATTCTAATTATATAGTGGTAGTCAGCCACCTATCAAGCAAAGATCTGTCAACATCAAATAATGGCAATAATATCAATAGAAATAGGAGTACTAGTATAAAGAATAGGTGGTACCAAAATTAAGAATCAATAATAAATGCCACTCTAGGGACATAAAAAGACCAATTTTCCAAGCTAAATAGGACTCAAACACAAATATACACCCTAAAAAAATATCACAATGATCCTCCCTATCTACTACAAAAAGTAATTATCTATGGGGTTAGTCATATAGTCATTAGGTCCACATCTAGGCACAAAATAATCATTATAAACTTGCCAAGAAATATAATCATTGATGGGTAGGAGAACTCTAATACACTCAAATAAAAAGGTGCACCTATCATGGTGGAACCCAAATTTACATGCTTGACGTGCTCGAGGAAGTACAAATCTAAGTGGGTTCAAACTTAGACTGAGCATCTAAATCATCAACTGAGGCACGAAGTGCACTGCCTCTAATTGAAGATATCACATCTCTATAAAACTAATTAGAATGAGTTGAAGGACTTATAATCCCATGACAGGAACACTCTCTAAACCCATGAATGATCTCTCTACAGTCGTAATAAACCCCTAAAGCCCTAACCTAGTTAGAAAAATAAGCTAAACCTAATTGGCTGACCAACTGATGCTGGAAGAACTCCCTACTAAGATAATTATCCTCCCTGTAATCATAACATTCCTTAGGATCTCAAAAATGGTAGGGAACACATATTAACTCTATCTGAGAAACTAACTCATATTCAAAAACTCTCTAGACCAATGAACAATCTCACCACGACCACAATAAGCTCCTGAAATACTCTGAGGTGCTAGCCCTACTAATCCAGAATGGCCACTATGGACAAAGGACCCATATCAAATACTTTATAAGAACTGTCAAGAACTCTGTCCATTATGATAACCATGAATAATCTAAGAACCACCCATAGTTTGAGACACTACCTATGTAGAACCAATATACTGCAAGTGATGCTAACCTTTGTCAGAAAGATCCTCACTCTTGAATGGAATACCAATTGCATTGTACTAATAACATATCATTTTACCTCCACTCCGTAAGTCTCAATACATATTGCCTCTATGTCCCTCACATGGTTAACAACCTGAGAGAAAAAAGACCCAACTGCAATCAAATGCTTTAATTCCAAATAGAGTGGTAGGGATAATTATCTAATAAATACATGAACTATCTCAGGCCCTATGTATACGCTACTAAAAAAAACTAATCTCATACTCTTAAATTGATAAGGAACCCTATTGAACTCCAACAAATCCAACTCTAACCTAAAAACTGCTCAATGAACCAAATGTTATCCTTAGCTGTGAAGTATCTGTAAAGTGGCAAAGAATTTCTAATGCTGAACCTTAAAAGGCTAAAGAAGTCACAACCTCGATCAGAGCCTTAGATGGCCTCAAATCCTCTAACCAACGCTGAAGATCATTGATGTTAACCTATGACTCCTTAGTCTGATGTTATGCTGAAGAGCTAGAAATGTGTGCTGAAGTCCCATCTACACCTATATATAATCTCGTATCATTTGTATCAGACATAGTAGAGTCAAAAAATATAGTTGAGGATCATATAAATATGGACACATAATAAGGAGCCAAAAATAGATTTTCCTAAGAATACTTTCTAGCCTCCTGAAGATGGGTTACAGATGTCTCTATGTTAATCAGTTGAACTCTACTAGACACCAAGTACTTGTACAAACACACTGGTAAACCTAGTCCAAGATACCAATTTCTTAATGACCTAATTTCTTAGGTCATGATAGCACCTAATATAACTCACCAGTCGGTAAGACAACCCGTAGTCTCAAATTGCTAGTAATAGAATACAAAGAAAATTGAACAAGTATAGAAGGATAAATATAATAAAAGGCTAATATATATATACACACATATAAAAGACAGTCCCAAAACTTGGTAGAATCAGTACAAGAATTTTTAATATAATAAGAATACCAAAATAAAGTACTAAATAAATATATGGGTACAAATCATCTCTAAATACATCATAGAGATTAGTCTAATCTATAAGAGAGAGAAAGTAATACTTTAAAGGCCATAAGCTCACCATAAATCTCAAATCCATAGCTATTTTGCATAAGGCAAACAACAATGGAGAGACCCTGTATGATGATCTGTAGGCTAAAAAAGTGTAGTATTAGTACCAAATATATGGTACTTAGTAGGAAATTGCCAACTGAGCTCCAAAGTTAATGAAAATGTTGATAACATGCAAGCAGTAATGTAAATTACAGCCAAATGTCCAAGAAGCTAACATAATAAAATTAAAGAGGCAATAAGGATGAACTATCCTTTCTAGACATAATTAGGAACCTAATAACTATACCATATATCACTGGCCAATATACAAATAAGGAGTAGAAAAAGGATAGATAGTAGTATACAAGGCCAAAAGGTACATATACAATACAAAGAAACTTGGAAAGAAATGGATATATGGTAATATCGTAGCTAGATATATGTATATACATATAGGTACACAAGACTAACTCAAAGAAGAACGACCTAAGGTAGTCAATGTAGCATCTTAAGGCATCCTAATTAAGTAGGAAACTAATGCTGGCATAATTAGGGTCCCTCGTCCCAAAAGCCTAAATATGAGATAACTATCCTTAGACAATAATCACAAGAGAAAGAAATCAAAATCAAATCTCGAATCTCAAGTACAAGTCCAACAATCAACCTATCACAAACAAACCATAATAACAATAATGCAATAACCGACTAGTCTGGACAAATGATACCTAAACTAAGCCCGATAACTCAAAGGATCTATCAATATGCAACATACAAAAAACTACACTCACAACCTATACCTATGTAACTCTTTATATAATTAATGGATATAGGGACCAAATAACATACTGGTGATAGGCAGTGCAAATTCAAGAATGAATGCAAAGTAATCGATGATACCATAACTGATCTAAGTGCCTTAACGAACCTATTGTATACACCTCCTCTAAATCAATGTCTTAAAAAGGCAAGACCTATAATGACCTCTCTTATTTGACATAATGGCTCACGAATAAAGGGGTCCCTAGGGGGTTTGAGGGTAACCGTATACACCAACCTAGTCTCAATCCAAGATTTTCAATCATTGTCATCATCATCATCAATCTACTCTATCAAGTACCAAAAATATGTGTATATAATAAATTTACGAACTCAAACCATGGATAAAAGAGTCTAAGTCCGTAAATCCATTGCCCGAGGTAATCTCTAAGACTAAATCATCCTAAAATTATAGAAATAGTCAAAATCTCTCATTGTAGACAAGAATTTACCTCATTCAAATCTAAAAAAATATCATTTTTAATGTCAAAAAATTATAAGTCATCCATTAGAGTGGTACGATTCCCATTATGAAAGAATTCATTTTCAAAGTGAAAAGTAGGAATAATTCCTTTTTTTAGAAAAATAGTAGTAAAACCATATTTTCAGTTGGAATCTTACTATTAAGTAAGAATGAATATACTGAATCTACACATGCTATCACCAGTATCCAAATGATACAATTATAAGCATCTAAACAACCATAGACTACGCCTACATCCTTTACAAGGATAACTTACTTACCCGGATTCTAACCAATATCATTATCATGGCCTTGGAAAAAATAATATATATTTATACTGTAAAACCATAATACCATAATCCAAGAAAATATGATAATCAACTAAGCCAAGTAGTAAACCTTATACTAAAGGGTCCTTAGCCTCAAATATGTCTAACATGCTAGTAACCTCGGGCAATAGTTTTCTAGAAGCATAATAAGTATTTCATCTTAAGGGACGATTCACCCTTTTATTTCCCCAACTCATAATTTAGGCTAAGTTATGGTAATATATCAAAAATCATAACCTAACATCCTTACCTAAATGCAATATTTATATAATATACTATCTCGTGAAGAAGAGTAGACAAAAGTTATCTCAATGCCAAATTGCAAATCCTTGAATCATCCATATATCATTCTCCTTTACTCTACAATTTTGAAAATCCGTAACAAAATCAAAATAGTTATCTACATATCATTAGGAATAAATGAGACCCGTATTGCTACTAAAGGGTCGGGTCAAAATTCAGGCCAAGAACAGGTCTACGAGGCCCAAAAATGGAATACAAAATTGAATCTATCACGCGATTCCTCGAAGAACAAAAAAAAGTATGCTCAAAATATGAGCACAATTGGTGAATGAATCGGGGCCTAAATCAGCCTCTAAAGTTTAGGGTTTTAAGATTTTATCATGAAATATGAAAGAAATTGATGAGAAAATATATGCAAATTGACCAAGGAGTATTAGGCCATCTTACCTTAAATTCAATGGAGGATTACCCACTTTTTTCTCTCTTTAAGCTCTCAACATGGCATAAAATTATTGAAGAAATTGATGGAAAATCGAGTGAGAAAGGGAATTTAAAATTCTCCAGATGTCGCTAAAGTATTTGCCCAGCCACTAAAGTGGTCTGGTGAGAAGAGTGGGTACCACTAAAGTGACCACTTTGGTGATAAAGAACTAGCCCACTTAAACAGCCCTTGACCCTAAATCGAACCCAAGCCCAATGAACAAGGCTGCTAAAGTAGCTCATGGACACTAAAGCGACTCATGGGTGCTAAAACGGCACTATGATAGCTTAAGTGGTCATTTCAGATATCATATTTTGTTATGCCCAAAAATGGACTCTGACTGGGTGATCGAGATTAATTCAGAATGCCATGCACATAAATGAACTATGCTACCATAACAAATTTGACGTTCTAGACTCAATGGGACCATTGAAATTTTCATCAAAGATTTTTTTGGCTAAATGTTTGGCCCACACTTATAGTTCTATTTTTCAAATAATCCACCCATCAGTCCAATATGAGTCTGCAAGTACCGATACCTGAACCAAGGGTCCCCCTAGTCTAAAATTAACATTCGAGAATTGATGGCACTGTCAAAACTCTCATACAAATACAAATACAAAGATTTTTGGTCCGAGAGTGACATTGTTATAATTTAAGGTTTGGTTCAACTCTCGAGGCTATTGGAGAGTTTTGAGCGATTGTTTGTATATTTAGATATTTCTAAGTCAAGAGTTAACTTTTGTCAACATCTAGTTAATTTGACCTTATAAAGGTGTTTAAACAATTCCATCATGGACGTATTATATATTACAAGTGGTTTACATTATTTATTTGTGTTTTGGATGTCTCAAATAAAATTAAGTATTTGTTTGGAGTTGGTTCTCGATTCAGTTGGAGGCCAGTTGGTTATTGAGATGGAGTTGTTAGTTATTTAGAATGAAAATTAAAGAAGTTCATGAAAAGGGGATACCTTTAGTGAAATCCCTTAAAACCATTTGTTTACCTTAGAGGTCATCAGGAGGTCTTACTCAGTGTATGTGAGCCCAGTATCATGTCCTTTTTAACTTTTAGCTCTTTCTATCTATTGATATTCATAGATAGAAGTCCTTTTAGTAGAAGATATTGGAATGAACCTCAGGTCATTCTCTTAAATTTCATCTGTTTTTGGTGTTTTGAGGTTTCCCATATAAGCTATAGGTCATTTATGACTTTTCAAATAGTTTGTTTTAATTTTAGGCTCAATTTCTTATTTTTGATCTTTCGTTGTTAAGGAATAAGAAGTTTGACAGATCCCTCGGCTCTAAAATATTGATTTTAGGCTAGGGGGACTCTTGGTTCAAGTCCTGAGAATTCTAGACTCATTATAGACTATTGGGCCGAATTTGACTAAAATAGAACTAGGTGTAGGACCCATATTTAATCAAAATAACCTCCGATGAAATTTTCAATGGTTCCACAAAGTTTAGAATATCAAATTTTGTATGTTAGCATAGTTTGTTGTACACACGGGGTTCTAAATGAATTTTGAGCACCCGATCAGAGTCCATTTGGACTTAAGAAAATTGTTAGTCTACTAGCATCTGGCATAGGCCCTTTCGAATCTTTGCGGCCACAATGAGTAGTTCACCTTCGTGAAGGTTCACGTCTTTGACCTATATATTTTTCAGTCCTCTTTCTAGCATTTGTGGTGAAAGGTCGACCTAACTAGGTCCATCTTCTTCTTTGCATTTGCGGTGGCCTTTTTCTATTATTCATCATGATTGGGACTCTTTCCATGGGTTTTTGATGAACTAATTTCTTGTTCATCGCTATTGCAGAAAAGGGTCCTTGCTATCGTGATGGGTAACCTTGTGCCTATATATTATTTTCTTGATTTTACCTATATTTCTTGACCCTAAATTCACCATTAATGGTCTTTTGAGCTTAGAAGCCTATGGGAAATCATTTATTAGAGCTATGTATGTGTAGGGTATGATGAATTGACCATTTCCCACTAATTTCTTTATAACATTTTTCACTAAATCCTCTATTTAATTCTTATTTTCTGTCCTATTTTAGCCATATCTTGGGGCTGATTTGAACCTCAATTTGTATTCCATTTGTGCTAAACTTTGAGAACACATTTGTTATCCTTTGATGGCCTCATGACAGATTCAATTTTTAGATTTCATTAATGGGCCCCATCGGCCCATGATTGACCCAATTTTGAGCCCAAAGTTTTACCAAGCAATATGGGTGATTGGCCCAATTGTGGGCCCAAAGTTTTATATATCAATATGGGTATCATTTTACTTGAATTAACATGTATATTATTAATTTGATAGTATGATGTCTTTCTGGAATTAAAGATAAAGGGTGTGTGATTATGGATGATTCAGGATTGCGGTCTGGCATCAAGGTAGGTTGAAGTCTACTTTTCTATGAGATTGTGTATAGTATATACTCCATGTTAGATAGGTATTATAAAATAGGTTGATGACTAGTATACCATGACTTAGTCTATTTAGGAAATTTGGGATAGAAATGTGATCCGAACCTTGGTATAAGATACTTGTTATGGTCATATATTACCCTTGATTTTATGTATGTTAACCATAGATTGATGTTAATTATCCTTTAGTATAAGACTTACCAATTTGACTTAGTGAATTGGGCGGTATTTTCCCAATTAGATTCTTTTAGTGATTTTATGCCTATAGTGAATTGGGCGGTATTTCCCTGATTAGATCCTTTTAGTGATTTTATGCCTTTAATTACCATAGCTCCCTGAGTTATAAGGCTTTGTGATGATACTTATGTATTGATGGGACTGAGGATATGATTACGATACTAGTTGGACTCTATATGAGTATTTTACCCTTATAAAGAACATGATTCTAGTTTATAGATGCTTAGATGCTTTTGGTTGTATTATATACTTATTGGTGATGGCATGCATACTTTTGGGCACATTCATGCCCACTTAGTGGTACGATTCCAACCAAACTCTTTATTTTACTACTATTTTTTAAAACAAAATATATTCCCACTTTTTCACTTTAAAAATGGATTTCTTCTATAACAAGAATAGTACCACCTTTTTTAATGAATTACAAGATTTAAACCTAAATGTGATATCTTGGAAACTATACCAAGATTGATTTTGGTCCATTACTATTCCACTCTTTTACCACTACTATTTACTTCAGTCAAGAGAGATTTTGACCTAACTAATGCTATAATGTAGATTTAGTATTGATCTTTCTCTAGGGCAATGGATTTATGTATTATACTATTTTAGTCAAGGTTTAAGTCTGTGCACTTATTATTATTATTATTATTATTATTATTATTATTATTATTATTATATTGTACCGGATGGAGTAGATTCATCATGATGCTTATTGGAAGTCCTAGTTTTGGAGTATACGAATATTCCAAGTCCCCTATAGGTCCCTTTGTTCATGATCCATAGTTCTATATAAGGAAGGTCGACATAGGTCCCTCCTTTTCAAGATACAAAGTTGAAGGAAGTGTACATACCTGTTATGTTATGATTCTGTATTTCACTTGGTATTATCAAATTATGTTGGATTTATTCATTTATATGCATTGTTCACCAGTATAATTGTCCGGTCCTTATATCTATTGGACTTATAGGGATTGTATAGGTATAATCTATAATTGTTGTTTTGTTGAGTGCTTGCATGCACCTTTCAAGCATATGGGTTCTCGGCTAGATTATTGTTTGTCAAGTCTAGATGATTATTTTATTATTGGTTATTCTGATTAGTTCATGGTAGAATGATTATGGACTGGTTTCTGAGGTTGCTAGTACATTTCTGATTTCTATTCTTTCTTACAGTAAGATATGTTATTGTTAGATTATCTCATGTTTAGTCATCCTATGGTTAGAGATACTGACTATGCTCAAGATGTTTGATTGGTTCTCTCATGTTATTAACTCTGGGTTTTGTCTATATAGGTGGGTAAATACATATATATATATATATATGATATTCTCGTATATTCCTCTCTTTCCTTTTTTATTCATATTGTATGTATCCTTTGGCCTTGTATGACTACTTTATATCCTTCCTTCACTTGTCAACTCTTCATTTATATATTGTCTAGTGATATATGGTATTGTACTTTACTTCCTGAATACCGTTAGAATAGGATAGTTTACCCTTATTGCTCCATTACCATAATTATGTTTAGTTTCCTGGATAGTTGCCTGCAGCTTATATTCCTAATTTACATGTTACTTATTCTTACACTATCTTTGGAGCTTAGTCAGCCAATTCCTATTGATTACAATGTGTTTGGTACGTATACTACACTTTTGCAGCCTGCAGATCATAGTACAAGTTCTCTTCATTGATGTGTGCATCATGCGGAGAAGCTATGGATCAGAGATTTGGGGTGAGCTCCTGGCATTTGGAGTATTTCTACTCTCCCTCTTATTGATTAGTCTTATATCTATTTTGTATTTTTGAGATGGTTTGTACAGGTATATTTATTCTGTATTTTCCTTTGTACTTTGATTATATTCAAAGCTCTTGTACTGACTTCACCGTGACTTGGGTTGCAATATAAATTATTATTTTATTTAAGTTCATTTTTGTTATTCTTTTTATTTCTATTAATAGTCCGTTTACTAGTTATTCTGGATTATGGGTTGGCTTACCTACTGGTGGGTTGTAATAGGTGCCATCATGACCTAAGAAATTAGTTTGTGACACCTATCCATGGAATAAAATCATGTCTCATACTCAGCAATCATCCTAACACTCTGCTTTAATTCATCAAACGCATATCTAAGATGCTTCTTCAGGTTATGAGGCATAAACTTTCAACGTAAGGCTTTAGAGTACGGTATTCATGTCACAAGAGATAAAACCGTTGTTCTAAAATTAAGATATTATCTCTACCACTACTTTTATTCTCCAACCATCTAAAATATAGTAGAATACATAATATGAGACTCAACCAAACCAAGATTATGAAACTTTTCTTGAAAATTAACTAAAAATTCATATGCATCCTCCTCAGGTGCACTAGTGAACTTGGGAAGGCCAACCTAACAGACCTGTTGAACACCATTCACTCCTCAACTTTCATTACCATTCTAGCCACAACTGGTTGAGCAACAACTCTAACTTGAAAAGAATCAATGAGTGGAGCACCAAAAGTAGCTGATTATGCCTAAGAGTTTGAAAATCCTAAATCGGTACGTGCTCGAAAGATTGAAATCCATCCCTAGTTTAAGATCTATCAAGATTGACATAAAGATTGCCTAACTTATGCATTACTTCTAAGAAAGTCAAGACTAAAATAGCAGTATCTTGTAATACCAGGGTGGCTATAAAACCTTGTGGAACTTGTTTTGTCCCTACTTCCCCTAGTTATAATAAGCTACACCCTGAAACTTAACCTTTTAGCTTAGGATATGTATCCATAGCATGTCCCCTAGTTGGTGTCACACCTAGTGCTCTATCTTTACCGCACCTATAACCACTGTCTTAACCCTCATTTTGAGCCCTAAAAGCATATACAAGAATGTCACCTTCAGTAGTAGTTGATCTTGTCTTCAACATCTGTAAAGAGATTGAAATGCAAGTATAAAATTTAAGAAGTGAACAAATTGCACAATAAGGAATCAAAGAATAGAATTTTTCCAAGAATGTCCCATATTATCCCAAAATAGATACAAATATCATCATACTAAGACTCCACTAGACACTTGTTCTTGTACTGATGAGATTGGTGAACTTGTACTCTGAAACCAACAGGCCATGATCCAAACTCCTAAGGGTTATGATAGCATATAACCCAACACAACCATGGTGGATAATCCAGAGTACATGAAGTAAAAGCGAAGATATAGAATCATATGCATAAATAGTGTCTCAAAAGTATACTCAAATCGAACTAAAAAGAAAATCTAAAATCCCAAAGACTTAGCTATTATAAGTAAAAGAGTGACATCTAAACTCAAACATCAAAACCAAAATATAAAACTGTCTAAGAAACTAATTAAGGCATAGGATAATTATAGAAAAGGTAGGAAAAACATCCAAATACAGGAGCTTACCATAGCTTTTATACATCAACTCTGCAGAATCTCTAGATATGTAGACCACCTATACCAAGATTTACATCAAAAAGACTAAGAAATACTAAAATAACCCTGAACGAAGAAAAATCTCAAAAATTCAATATCAATAAATATCAAAGAATCATCTCAAACACAATAATAATCTAAAAGTGATCCAATACAAAGATATGAGATGATATGTAATGGCATACCTATCGGTATTTACCCCCTCCTCAGTCTTTATTGGGAGGTGGGTCCTTTACATGACACAAAAGGCCATATACCCTGCCTAAATTCCTGCCTCAAATGAAATTTATAAACTATTATATCTATGTCCATAACCCTACATCAGACCAAAAAAATAATATGTAATTCATTTTTCTTAGAAATCATTATCTTTTACTGGTAAAACTAATAATCCATGACATTAGTGAGTATGAATGGCCATGATGAGAAGGCGAATCCAAATACAAAAGATAATAGTAAAATCTTGATATAGCTCTCAGCTTATAAACATGGCCACAAGCCTCAATATCAAATCAGAATCTGCGCTTCCCAATGTAGGCATCACCATAATAATCCATCTCATTTATTACTAAAACTCACTCTTTGTATCAACTATTCGCATGCTTTACATGATAAGTCCCAACCCAAGAAAAGTCTGAAGAAATTTAATCCATAATCACCTTGTAACCAAACTGGAAAAAAACAACAATCATGAACTAGCCTTTCCTTTTGAATGTCTTTAAAACTCTCCCAATCTATCAGTAACAAGTTCTTTATGTGAACATGAATCCAAGGATACTCATATAGTTATACTTCTATTTTGGATCCAAAAAGTCAACTAAAACATTATCTTAAGCCACCAAGGAAAAACTAGATTTTTGTAAGAAAATCAATCTATCTATAACTCGAAGAGTTCAAATATAAAACTTCATAAAAATAGATTTAAAATCGTCCTTGAAATCATCAAAAATTCATTTAACTTTACCATTAAACCCCCAAATTTTCAAGTTGAAAACCAAAAATTTGTAGATAAAATCATAAAATAATAATTGAAGAAGGTTAAAATATAGATATAGAAACTTAATCAATGAAGATATATCAAAAACCACTTTTTCAATCTCCAAAAATCAAGTTAGTTTTTGACAAAAATTGGAATTGTAAACACTAACATGCAATGTGCTCTTCGTGATCATGCAACCCTATCGCGATTATGGTCCTTCAAGACCTGCATCCATCACGATCGCTATTGTCTATTCATGTCACAAAGACCTAAAAGGACACAACCTATAATTCTCCAAGCAACCCTTCATAATTGTGAGAAGCCCTAGGATTGCATGCACATCCATTCGATGCACAACCACTATTCCTTCCCGATTTTATGAGGCATGATGTGAATGTGAAGGAGAAAAGTAACCTACACTAGACTTGGTGCACCATCAGTAAAACACCATGGACAAAGACCACATATGTAGCTTGGAATTCATTCAAAACCTCATAAATGTAATCGACGAATTAGATAATGGAGCTCATAATTAATGGATGTTGACCGAAGTCAACTCCAGGTCATGAACCTTCAACTTTCCAACTGACTACTTAAAATGCATTTGAATGACTTGGCACAGAGACCAACGGTCCTATTAACTAAAAAATGGCATGCCAAGGTTGATGAAATTCCCATAAAACCTGTAAATCGCCAAATATTGATCAAAGTTAATAATAAAAACTTCAAAATTTTCTAAAATGAAAAAGATACTTAATTTGTAACCAAATACCTCAAGAATGGTGCCACCCACTCCTGCAAATTATAATTTTCATTTTACAACTATGATAAGTGACAAAACAATCAAAATATATAAAACAGAAAATTTAACATATGGGTTGTTCTACTTGTATAGTGCTAAAATCAATGAACTATTTGATTTGTTGAAAACTAGAGACAAGAAATGTGTTAGATATGACTATATATTCTTTTCAACATCTTATAACTCATCTGAAATATAACTTAACCATAAGAACAATAATGTTTTTAAGTTCGAATCAAATACTCATTTTTCATGGGTCCACCTTAAGTTAGGAAGTACTGGGTGCTACATCATCTCCCCTAAGAAATTATTCATTCTCGAATATGAGTCATGGATCTTGTTTATCCTATCAACATATGAAAAAGTGAATCCTCTATCAAACTTACATTTATATACATTATTCCATTAATATCATTATCTTAAACAAGAATACATATAATTTAAAGAAAAATAATTCTAGGCACAAATCATATAATATGTTAGACTTAAACATGAAGTTTCATGATTACATTGAAAGTGAATAACATAAAATAGGACATGAGTTCATAGATGATGAATAGCATAATGTACGACATGACTTCATGGACAATGAAAAACATAATGCAGGACATGAGTTCTTGAGGCATAGAATAAGGACAAGACCGTTACATTAGCCATTTTCTTTGATTTTCCATATCGTTTCTTTAATACTTGGCGTCACGACCCAAGGCTACCCCCTAGTCGTGATAACGGTGCTTACGATCACAAGTGACCACAACATAACCCTTGAACTTAGACTTGCTGCGAGCACTGAGCAATAATGTATTGCATTACATGAGTGAAAGATACACTGATAAGGTACTGTAAAATTGAATATTGGAATACAAAGCAAAGCATATCTAAAATATCTGATAAAATATTAGTAACCAAATTGTATATCTAAAACAACTTTTAATACTAAAATAACTGACTTACTGTCTAACTAATTTTCTAAAAGCCTCTAAACATCATGAGGAGATGATGGGACAGACCCCAAACTAACTCCAAATAACTAAAAATAAGAAAGCACTGAAGTTACTTAAATTAAAAAATCATGTCCTTGATGGATGAGGATTCACCACTACTATTGTTGAGTAATGCTAAGCTATCTAAGAGTGGTTGGGAAACTGCGCATCTGAACCTATGTTATAAGACAAGATAGTGCAAAGAAAAGTATATGGTTAGTACTTTAAATGCACTAGTATATGAGATGAGGATTGGATGATATGCATGAAGTAACTAAGCATAAATATATGAACATGTAATATCTGAGAATACAAGACCAAGCATAAACATGTTCCTGATATTCTATAATTCAAAAAATTGAAAGTTGTATAACTAAATAACTGAAAATCTGTAAGTTTGGTCAAGAAAACCTGAACTGAATACACTAATTTTTGTACTGAGAATGTGGGAGGTATCATGTAACTGACATTCCCCAAATCTGAGCGAATCGGGTTCCAAACTATAACCCCAATTAGAAGGGTGTCAATATCGTGCCACGGGTAGTACACTAGTTGTGTGGATCCAATAAACCGGTGTCCCAGAGGATTAAGGATCACCCTCTACTAGTAGGTGCTACTATGAGATATGTGTCAACCCTCAACTAGCAGGAAGACTTCTCAAGCCTAGTCTTGCTATGAAGTTCTGGAACTCAGGGACTACTGCTAAAGTTCACACCCTCTACTGGCAGGTGAGCCCCCATCCCTGGGTTTGATCAGTGCTAAATTCTACTCCTAATTGAACTAACACTAGCACTGGACTAAAATAAAGTTAACTAAACTTTATTACATAAGTAATAGTGCTCATCATGATCATAAATATTTAATTAAATAATAAGACGCATGATTTTACTAAATTATTACTTGAAAGATTTGAAATCATGTAAAATATGTAGGTATCATATGTTCATAACCCATCATTACTGAATGATCATGACATATAATATTAAGGCTTAAAACTGTAGTATGAAACCATGATTCAAAGACTCAAAGAATAGACATTTCATCAAACATGTAAGGATCATAAACTTGAAAATGGTAATGTCCTTAAACATGAGGAAATAATATGATTACATGGCTAAATTCATAATTTAGGGATTTATCCTTATAGAGGTGTGGAGGCAAACCCCTGAGTCTAAGGGGTTCAGGTTGAGTAGGTCTAAGACAGAGTATTTGGAAAGTAAGTTTAGTGACTTAGGGTAGGAGGACGATGTGGTGCTGAGATTTGACTCCCAGGATCTTTGTAAGAGGAATAGTTTTAAGTATCTTAGGTCTATGTTTTAGGGGAATGGTGAGATTGATGAGGATGTCACTAACCGTATTGGAGTTGGTTGGATGAAGTGGAGGCTCGCCTCGGGAGTATAGTGTGATAAGAAGGTGCCCCTTAAGCTTAAAGGTAAATTTTATAGAGTGGTAGTCCGTCTGGCCATATTGTGTGGTGCGGAGTGTTGGCCATTCAAGAACTCCCACATTCAAAAATTGAAGGAGGTGGAAAAAAGGATATTGCATTAGATATGTGGGATTACTAGGAGGGAAAAGTTTAGGAATGAGATTATTCGAGAGAAGTAGGAGTGGCTTCATTGGAGAACAAGATGAGAAAAGAAAGACTGAGATGGTTTGGGCATGTGATAAGGAGGGATGCAGATACCCCAGTTCATAGGTGTGAAAGGCTAGCATTGGATGGCTTCAGGAGGAGTAGAGGTAGTCTGAAGAAATATTGGATGGAGGTGATCATACATGACATAGAGTAGATGTAGGTTACTATAGACATAAACCTAGATAGGAAGGTGTAGAGGTCGCGGATAAGGGTAGAAGGCTAGCGAGAAGGGGTAGGTTGTAGCAAGCCGTCAGGAGGGATCTTGTGAAGTCAGGTTAGTAATCTTAGGACCGTGTAAATAGGTGTCTTTGGTTTTTGAGTGTTTGTTACTTCTAGGTGGGTTCCCCATTCATAATTTCTTAGTTCCTATTTTCTTTTTGCATGTTACCTTATCACTCGTATTTCGTATTTCTCTGATTTATATTATATTATTTCTTATGCCCTTCTGTTATGCCATACATCCCCTTGTTTACTATCCTTTATCTTGAGCCGGGGGTCTATTGGAAACGGCCTCTCTTCTTCTTCGAAGGTAGCAGTATGGTCCGCGTACATCTTACACCCCCCCCCCCAGACCCTACTTTGTGGTAATACACTGGGTTTGTTGTTGTTGTTGTTGTTGTTGTTGTTCACTTGAACATGACATAGGGATTGTAACAATCAAACATGATATGACTCATTCCACTCGAAAACACTTGTATACATAACATGTAATTGAATTAATAAGAGATTCATTGATTTGTTTTATATTAAACATGCATAAATGTATAAATTAAACCAAAAGAGAGTTTTTGGGCTCTATGGGTGAAAGGGACACATGGATGAACATCCCATATACCTTAACAACTGAATTCTTGAAGATTTATTGTAGTGAGAAGCTTGACCTCTTGATTTCTTGAGAATGAAGCTTAAATTTCTTATTGGGGAAGTAAAAGAGGCAAATAATGCCCTTTTTGAAGCCTCAATTCGTGTTATGGACAAAATAGGATGAGGGGAAATAACCCAAATACCCCTTAGCTTAAAGGCCAGGGGGCTGGATGAATGGGAAAAGGTGTGTCGTGGGCTACAGAACGGTGGGGTAAGCCCCACGTCGCGAGCTGCAGTCTGGTGGACTAGACCTGGCACTGCGGACTCTGTCCCGACAGACTAAATTGGCAACCGCAGGCTTATCCTAGTGGAACTACTATTTTTATTTTCTAAACACTCCCCCACGCCCGTCCAAAAATTTTGAAACTTCCCCGAGACATACCTTTAATAAACTTGAACATATTTCAACTCAAAATCCACGTCTCAAGTTCAGGAAGACCAAAATAAAGATCATCAAAGTTTAGGGGTCTTGAAAATGACTAAGTTCTCAATACTTAGTTAAATTTTAGGGCCTTGGACCCCTTAAGCATGTAACTAAGAGCTGAATCGAGCTTAGAATATTATCGGGTATTACAATATCTCTCCCTTGGGGACATTCGTCAATGAATGAGACTGGTTAGACTGAGACCACTGAGGAAACTAAGATCATATACTAAAAATGCATGACTTGAAACATGATTACATCACTGAGTCTGAAACATGATACATGGACTAAACTGATTTCATGAATGCATGCAATGATATGAGATTGGTTACATAGCTGAAACTGAGAATTGAAAAGAGTCAATCTAAGGAAGATTGCTACCTCAAGCTGAATCTGGGTTGGCGGAGAAAAGGTGAGGGTACTTGCTTTGCATATCTGTTTCACCTTCCAAAGTAGCTCCCTCAATAGACTGATTCCGCCAAAGAACTTTAACAAAGGGAACCTATTTACTCCTTGGCCTACAAATCTGATGGTCAAGAACTTTAACTGGGACTTCTTCGTAGGAAAGGTTGTCCTTAACGTCCATACTCTCTAAAGGAACAACTACAGTTGAATCACTGATGCCTTTCTTTATCAAAGAAACATGAAATACCGGATGTACTAACACCAAATTTGTAGGCAACTATAGCTCGTAAGCTACCTTCCTAAAATGACTCAAAACTCTATATGGGCCAACATAGTGGGGACTGAGTTTCCCCTTCTTGCCAAATCTCATTACTCCCTTCATACGAGAAATTTTCAAATAGACCAAATCATTAACCTCAAACTAAAGATCCTTTCTCCTTTCATCTGCATAAGATTTATGACTGCTTTAGGTTATCTTCAATCTCTCTCGTACCAAATAAACTTTCTCCATCGCATCAAACACTAAATCTGTCCCTATTAAAGCAGCTTCACCTATCTTAAACAAACCAACAGGATATCTATATCTCTTTTCATAGAGAGCCTCAAATGGAGCCATCCGAATAATGGAGTGATAACTATTATTGTAAGAAAACTCAATCAAAGGTAAGTAATCATCCCAACTACCTTTAAAGTCAATAATATGTGTCCTCAACATGTCCTCTAAAGTCTGAATGGTCGTCTCTGCCTGACAATCTGTCTAAGGATGAAAAGTTGTACTAAGAGGAACTTGGGTACCAAGACCCTTCTAAAAAGCCTTCCAAAAGTGAGAGGTAAACTGAGTGTGTCTTTCTAATATGATAGACAATGAAATCTCATACAACTTAAAAAACTCCTTATTATAAAGCTTGGCATAATCCTTAGCTTAGTAAGAAGTATGAACTGGAAAGAAATAAGCTAATTTGGTCATTATATTGAATCATGTTGATGATGCGTACGAGGTAACCATGTCAAAAAATTCATGTTCACCACTTCCCACTTCCAAGTGGGGATGCTAAAATCCTTTATACACTAGGCCTTTGGTGCTCAACTTTAACCTACTGATAATTTGGACACTTAGCGACGAATCCTGTAATATTCTTCTTCATACCACTCCACCAATAGATTTCCCACAAATCATGATACATCTTAGTGGCTCCTGGGTCAATAAAATACCGTGCACCATGTATTTCTGCTAAAATCCATTGCTTCGAACCACCAACACATGGAACACATAATCTACCCTGACAACGAAGCACACTATCTCCTCCTTGGGAGAAAACCTCTACCTTCTGATCTCTAACTGCCTCATTCAACTTAACCAAACTAGGATCTTTGTCTTGATTTTCTTTTATTTTAGCAACCAATGAAGATTCTGAACCCATATACTACCCTCAGCTGAATCAACCAATCGAACGCCTAATCTAGCAAGCTGTGAACATCACTGACTAATTTTTTCGTTTTATCTCCCTCGACATGAGCGACACTACCCATAGAAAATCTACCAATGGCATCTGCCACTACATTGACATTGCCCCGATAATACAACACACTTATATCATAATTTCTTAAAAACTCAAACCACCTTTTCTGACAAAGATTCAGATCTTTCTATGTGAACATGTACTGTAAACTCTGAAGTTCTCTATATACGTAGGCTATGACCTTGCCTCTCTGTATCAAAACACAACCAAGACCAACTCTAGAAGCATTACATTAAACTACAAATCCATTAGAACTATCTAGCAAGGTCAAGACTAGAGCATAAGTGAGTCGGATTTTCAACTCCTGAAAACTCTTCTTGCAAGAATTTGACCACTAAAATTTGACTTTCTTCAAAGTCAGTCAAGACATGTGAGATGCAACAGAAGAAAACCCTGTAAAAACTGCCTGTAATTGCCAGCCAAACCCAAGAAACTCCTGATATCTGATGGTGAGATGGGTCTGGGCCAATTTCTCACTGCTTCGATCTTTTGAGGGTCATCTCTAATGCCATAATTGGAAAAAATATTGCTAAGAAAAACTACTAATCTTAGCCAAAATTTGCACTTACTAAATTTGGCATACAAATGATAGCTCGAATGGTCTACAACATAATTCTTAGATGGTCTGCATGATCATTCTCACTACGAGAATAGACAAGAATATCATCAATGAAGACTATGACAAAAACGTCTAAGTACTATTTGAACACCTTGTTCTTCAAGCCCATGAAAGCTGCAGGGGCATTTGTTAGTCCAAAAGACATGACCAGGAATTCAAAGTGATCATACTGAGTTCTAAAAATTTTCTTTGGAATGTGACATTGTCTAACTCTAAGCTGATGATATTCGGATCTAAGGTCTATCTTAGAGAAATAATGACAGCCTAAAGTTGGTCGAACAAGTCATCAATTCTGGGGAGTGGATACTTATTCTTGATTATGACTTTGTTTAACTGGCGGTTGTCAATATATATTCTGAGAGAATCATCTTTCTTATGCATGAACATGACTAAAGCGCCCAATGGAGAAATATCAGGCCTGATGAAACCCTTATCTAAAAGATCTCTAAATGTTTTTACAACTCCTTAAGCACAGCTGGAGCCATTTGGTAAGATAGAATAGAGAGACGCTGGGTATCCGGAAGAAGATTTATTACAAAGTTAATTTTCCATTCGGGAAGAACTCCAAAAAGATTTTTAGGGAACATGTCTAGATATTCCCTTACTACTGAAACTTAATCGAGACTTGGAGTCACAGAACTAGAGTCTTTGACTCAAACAAAATGGTAAACACACCCTTTAGATATCTTCATTCTTGCTTTAAGATAAGAAATAACCTAACCCTTAAGTACTGAAGTACTACCCCTCTATTCAATGATTGGTTTATTGGAAAACTAAAACTGAACAACTCTATTATGCAATCAACTAAGGCATAGAACGAGTGGAGCCAATCCATGCTGAGAATGACATTGAAATTGGTTATCTCTGACTCTGATAGATCAAATTAAGGTGATTTTTTGAGATACTATAATCGAACATTTTCTATATACCCATTTGGCTATAATAAATTTACCTATGGAGGCAAACACTGATAAAGGCTCTGCTACTATTTGGGGACTGACACCGAAATTGATGGATATATAGGGGTTACAAAAGAAGGTGAAGCTCCGGCATCTAACAATGCATAAACATGAAGATGAAAAACCTGTAACGTACTTGTAACTACATCAGGAGAACTTTTCTGATCAGGCTGAGTCTAGAGTGCATACAACCTATTCTGACGCTACCCATTGGTGGCACTAGAAGTAGCACCCTGTTGATTCGGGTGACTTGCTGGAGCTGAAGAACGATTGGACTAACCCTACTGACCAGCCCTCGAACAACCCCTGATCCTGTGGTCTGGCTTGCCACATCCAAAACTCCCATCACTACCATCTTTACACTTACCCTACTGATATCTACTATACTTCTTGTAGAGTGGATTAGTATGACCACTGTTCACACTATCCTGGGACTTAGAGCCTAGTGATCTATCCGACAGTCTTGCCTGAACTTAGGAACTAGCACACTAGCTGAAGATGGAGCTGGGACTTAAATTTCTAATGGAACTGAGAATGATTACCACCTTCTGACCTTGATGGAGAAAAGTTGAAACTATTTGTTTTGGCCCTTTTATTCTCTCTCTCTTTTTCCTTAAGCCTCTCCTCCTTGATCTGCTGAGTGTGAACCATGGCTCTAGATAGGTTTATCTCCTTAATCAACATAGCAGTCCTACACTCTTGTACCATACTATTAGCTACAAGATACAAACTTACTCATTCTAGACCTACTATCTACCACCATAGTAAGAGCATACCTTACTAACTGAGTGAACTTAAGCAAGTACTCATTCATACTCATACTCCCTTTCTTCAAATTTAAGAACTCCTACACCTTAGATTCCCTCAACTCTAATGGAAAGAACCTATCTAAGAAAGTTGTGGCAAACTCTTCCCACTCAATCATCCCTGCATCAACCCCATAGTATTTCTTTCACTGCTTAAACCAGATGTGAGCTACATTCTGCAACTGATTTGTAGCCAACTCTACTCTGTCACTCAAAGTGATGCCCATGGTATCTTTCACTTTCTGCACTATATCCATAAACTCCTGCAGATCCTCCTCAGACTTGGATCCAAAAAACCAAAGGGGATTTATTCTGGTGAAATCCCAAATCCTAACTGCAGTTGTATTCGCCACTGGATTAGCTGTGGAAAGAGCTTGCTGGTTTTTTGAGAAGCTACTGAATGGTTCAGGATCATAAAAGCAGCCCTGAATTCAATGTCGGAGACATGATCATTTAGGGTATCTTAATATGCAGGTGAGGGTGCAGGATGATCCCCATTCCATCTTCTATTTTTCTTCTAGAAAGCATTTTCTATAAACAAAATGAAGTATAAGTTAGAAAGAGATTTTAAATAGAGCCCATGCTCTTTCACACAACATGAACACTAAAAGAAAGGAAACTTTCCTAAGACGTTTAATATCCTCTTATCCATAAGTTTAGCGCGCTTTACACCCATGCATAAGACTCTACTCAATGTGTCTTTCAGACTCTCTAGGAAACTTTAAAATCTTAGGCTCTAAAACCAAGTTTTGTCACAACCCGAGGCTACCCCCTAGTTGCGACAATGGTGCTTACGGTAACAAATAACCATTAGATAACCCTTGAACTGGTACCTCATATGAGTACAGAGTAACACTATAATGTAATACATGATCGAATGATGCACTGATAAGGGACTGTAAAACTAAATAGTGGAATATGAAGCAAAGCATATTGAAAATATATGATGAAATACTAGAAACCAAACTGTCTATATGAAACAACTGCTAATACTGAAATAACTGACTGACTGTCTAACTGATTGTCTAAAAGTCTCTAAACATCATGAGGAGATGATGGGACAGACCCCCGGCTAATTCCGTCTAATTGAACATAAAAAAGCACTGAAGTAACTAAAATAAATAAATCATATCCTTGATAGATGAGAACTCACCACTGCTGCTGCTGAGTAACACTAAGCTATCTAACAGCGATTAAGAAACTGCACATCCGAACCTAAGTTATAAGACAACATAGCTCAAAGAAAAGTAGGTGATCAGTACTTTAAATGTACTGGTATATGAAAGGAGGACTGGCCGATATACATGAAGTAACTGAGCATAAATACATAAAAATGTAAATTCTAAGAATGCAAGACTAAGTATAAATATGTTACTAAGATAATCTATAATGTGAAAGACTGAAATCTGTATAACTAAATAACTAAAAATTTGTACATTGGTCAAGGAAACCTGAACTGAAATACACTAATTTTTGTATTAAGACTATGAGATGTATCATATAACTGACATGCCCCAATTTGAGATAATTGGGGCCCAACCGGTAACCCCATTTGGAAGGGTGCCAGTATCGTTCCACGGGTACCAACACAGCCTGTATGGATCCACTGAACTGGTGTCCCAAAGGACCAGGGTGTCATGCCTAAACCGATGGGTGACCTCTAAAAGGAATTCAAGCCTAAACTAATAGGTGGTCCTTTATATCCTATGCTGGCTACGTAGTTCTAGAATATAGGGACTACTACTAACGACTCTGCCGAACAGATGGGGAAGTCGTCATCCTTGCATTCTCTTGGTGCTAAATCCTACTCTCAACTGAACTGAACTAAGTTTAACTGAACATTATTTCTTATAACTGATAGTACTCATCATGATCATAAATATCGAAGTAACTAACAACACTTATGGTTTCAATGAATTATTACTTGAAAATATAAAATTATATGAAACACATAGGTATCGGGTTTTCATAACCCACCAGCGCTAAATGACCATAAATTACGACAATAAGTTTTTAAAATAATAATATGGGATCATGGTTTAAATCCAAAAGCATAGATATTTCATAAAACATGTGAAAATCATGAACTTGAACATGGGTATGTCTTAATCATAAGGAACAATATGATTACATGGCTAATTCATAAATTAAGGGTTTAACATGAAATTCACTTGAACATGACATGGGAAATTGCAACACTCAAAACATGATATGACCTATTCCACTTGAAAACATAACTTGTAATAGAATTAACAGGAAATTCATGAATTTATTTCATCTTGAACATGTATAAACTTATAAATTAAACAAAAATAGGGTTTTTAGGCTCCATGGGTGAAAGTAAACCATGGGTGAACATCCCATATACCTCACTAGATGAATTCTTACAAATTCCTTGAGGATTTCTTGAACCTAAAGCTTGAATTCCTTGATTTCTTGGATTAGAGTTATGGATTGTTCTTGGTAAGGAAGGGTTTCTTGAAAAAATTTGAAAATAAAAAGGAAAATAATGCCCCTTGGAAGCCCCAATTTCATGTTATGGAAAAATTAGGTGAAGGGAAATGATCCAAATACCCGTAAAATGACAAGAACAAAATGTGGATGAAATAGGGAGGGGGCAACGTAGACTCTAAAGTAGTGGACTAGACCAGGCGGTGTCCGCTTTAGAGTGATAGACAGAAAGGGGTGGCACCTGCCTTACCCCGATGGACATGAGAGGGTGGTGCTCATTTATCCCAGTGGTGCTACTGGTTTGGTTTTCCAAACACGCCCCTACGCTTATCCGAAAATTCAAAAACTCTCTCGAGACATACTTTAAACAGCCCCAATCATAAATAAACCCAAAAATTGACATCCCAAGGTCGGGAAGGTTAAAAATAAGATCATTAAAGTTTAGGGCTCTTGAAAATGACTAAGTCCTTAACACTTAGTGAAAATTCCAAGGCTTGGACCCCCTTAACATTAAATAGGAAGCTGAATTGACCTAATATTACTACGGGATATTACAAGTTTTGTCATGACCTGAGGCTACCCCATAGTCGTGACAAGGGTGCTTAAGATCACAAGTGACCACAGGATAACCCATGAGATGGTACGTCCTAGGAGCACTGGATATAATATCACTGATATAACATATGCGAAAGATAAGCTGATAAAATACTGTAAAACTAAATACCGAATTATGAATCAAAACATGTCTAAAATATTTGATAATACTAGAATAACTGACAGACTGCCTAACTAAGTGTCTAAAAGCCTCTAAACTGATTGTGGAGTTGATGGAAAAGACCCCCAACTAACTATAACTGACTGAACATATAAAAATACTAAAGTAACCGAAGTAAGAAAAACATGTCCTCAATGGATGATGAGTCACCACTATTGTTTCTGAGTATGCTAAGCTATCTAAGAGCAGTTGGGAAACTAAGTGACCGAACCTATATTATAAGACAACATAGCATAAAGAAAATTATGCAATCAGTACTTTGAATGTACTGGTACGTGAGATAAGGACTGACTAAAATGCATAAAATAACTAAGCATAAATGCATGAACATGTAAAATCTGAGAATGTAAGACAAAGTAAAAATATGTTACTGAGATAATCTATAATCTGAAAGACTGAAATCTATATAACGAAATAACTAAAAATCTATACACTTGGTTAAGAAAACATAAACTGAAGTACACTAATTTCTGTACTGAGACTATCAAAGGTATCATATAACTGACATGCCCCAATCTAAGTTAATTGGGATCCAACCTATAACCCCAGTTGGAAAAGCGTCTGTATAGTGCCACGGGTACCAACACTGGCTGTGTGGATCCACTAAACTGGTGTCCCGAAAGACCAGGGTATCAAACCTAAATTGATAGGTAACCCCTGAGAGGAAGTCAAGCCTAAGCAGATGGGTGATCCCTTATATCCTACGCTGGCTACGTAGTTCTCGAATGTAGGGATTGCTACTTATGACTCTGCCTAACTAACGGGGAAGTCGCCATTCCTACATTCGCTTGATGATATATCCTAATCCCAACTGAACTAAACTAAGTTTAACTGAACATTATTTTCGATAACTGATAATGCTCATCATGACTATAAATATCTGAGTAAATAACAACACTCATGGTTTCAATGAATTATTACTTGAAAATCTGAAATCATGAAAAACACGTACGTATCGGGTGCTCATAACCCACCAAGTCTGAATGACCATAAATTACAACAATAAGCCTTTAAAACGATAATATAGGATCATGGTTCAAACCCAAAAGCATAGACATTTTATCAAACATGTGAAAATCATGAACTTGAACATGGGAATGTCTTAATCAAGAGGAAACAATATGATTACATAGCTAAATTCATAAACTAGGTGTTTAAGTTGAAATTCACTTAAACATGATATGAGAATTGCAATACTCAAAACATGATATGACTCATTCCACTTGAAAACACTTGAAGCATAACTTGTAATTGAATTAATAGGAGATTCATGGATTTATTTCATCTTGAACACGTATAAACTCATAACTTAAACTAAAATAGGGTTTTTGGGCTCCATGGGGGAAAAGGACCCATGGGTAAACATCCCATAAACCTCACTAGATGAATTCTTATAGATTCCTTGAGGATTTCTCGAACCTGAAGCTTGAATTCCTTGATTTCTTGGGTTAGCATTTAGGCTTGTTCTTGGGGAAAGTGAGGGTTTTTTGAGAGAAATTTGAAAATAAAAGGGAAAATAATGCCCCTTGGAAGCCCCAATGACAAATTTGATAAAGGAAAATAACTCAAATACCCTTAAAAGACAACAACAAAAGTTGGATGAAATAGGGAGGGGGCGATGCAGACTCTGGACCGGTGGATTAGATCGAGCGGTGCCCGTCTTAGAGCGATGGACTGGAGGGGGTGGGACTCGTCTTACCCCGATGGACTGGAGGGGGCGGCTCCCGCTTATCCCAGTGGTGCTACTGGTTTGGTTTTCCAAACATGCCTCTACGCTCGTCCAAAAATTCAAAAACTCACTCGAGACGTACTTTGAACAAACTCGATCATGAATTAGCCTAAAAATCCACATCCCGAGGTCGGAAAGGTGAAAAATAAGATCATAAAAGTTTAGAGGTCTTGAAAATGACTATGTCCTCAACAATTAGTGAAAATTAAAAGGCCTGGACCCCCTTAACATTCAACAGGAAGCTGACTTGAGCTAAGCTTAATACGAAGTTTTATATGTTTTGTGACGACCTGAGGCTACCCCCTAGTCATGACAATGGTGCTTATAGTCACAAGTGACCGCAAGATAACCCATGAGTTGGTGCCTCCTGAGAGAAATAGATATAATAGCACTGACATAACGTATGCATAAACTAAGCTGATAAAATGCTGTAAGACTAGATACTAAATTACGAATCAAAACATGTCTAAAATATTTGATAATACTAGAATAACTGACTGACTACCTAACTAAGTATCTAAAAGCCTCTAAACTGACTATGGAGTTGATGGGAAAGACACCCAACTAACTCTAACTGATTGAACATATAAAAATACTGAAGTAACTAAAGTAAGAAAATCATCTCCTCAATGGATGAGGACTCACCACTATTGCTGCTACATACGCTAAGCTGTCTAAGAGCAGTCAGGAAACTGAGTGTCCAAACCTATGTTATAAGACTACATAGCACAAAGAAAAATATGCAATCAGTACTTTGAATATACTAGTACGTGAAATAAGGACTGACTAAAATGCATGAAATAACTAAGAAAAAATGCATGAACATGTAAAATCTGAGAATGCAAGACCAAGTATAAATATGTTGCTGAGATAATCTGTAATCTGAAAGAATAAAATCAGTATAACTGAATAACTGAAAATCTGTTCACTTGGTCAAGCAAACCTGAACTAAAATATACTTTTTTCTGTACTAAGACTGTGGGAGGTATAATATAATTGACATGCCCCAATCTGAGCTAATTAGGGTCTAACCTGTATCCCCAGTTGGAAAGGTATCAGTACCGTGCCATAGGTACCAACACTGGTTATGTGGATCCACTGATTTAGTGTCCTAAAGTACTAGGGTGTCAAGCTTAAGCGGACGGGTGACCCCTGAGAGGAAGTCAAGCCTAAACTTACGTTTGACCCCTTATACTACGCTGGCTACCTACATTTAGAATACAGAAACTACTACTAATGACTATACCTAACTGACAAGGAAGCTGCCATCCCTGTATTTGGTCGGTGCTAAATCTTACTCCCAACTGAACTAACACTGGTACTAAACTAAACGAAGTTTAACTAAGTTTAACTGAACATTATTTCTTATAATTTATAGTGCTCATCATGATCATAAATATCTGAGTAAATAACAAGACTGATGGTTTCAATGAATTATTACTTGAAAATCTAAAATCATGTAAAATACATAGGTGTAAAGTATTCATAACACACCACCACTAAATGACCATAAATTACGATAATAAGCTTTTATAACGATAATATGGGTACATGGTTCAAACCCAAAAGCATAGACATTTCATCAAACATATGAAAATCATAAACTTGAATATGGGAATGTCTTAAACATAAGGAAACAATATGAATACATGGCTAATTCATAAATTAGCAGTTTAACATGAAATTCACTTGAACATGTCATGGGAATTGCAACCCTCAAAATATGATATGACTCATTCCACTTGAAAATACTTGAAAACATAAATTGTAATTGAATTAACAGGAGATTCATGAATTTATTTCATCTTGAACATGTATAAACTCATAAATTAAACTAAAAGAGCATTTTTAGGCTCCATGGGTGAAAGGTATCCATTGATGAACATCCCATACACCTCACTAGATGAATTCTTAAATATTCATTGAGGATTTCTTAAACCTAAAGTTTGAATTCCTTGATTTCTTAGATTAGAGTTTGGGTTTGTTCTTAGGGAAATGGAGGGTTTCTTAAGAGAAATTTATGAATGAAAGGGCAAATAGCTCCCCTTTAAAGCTGTAATTTTATGTTATAGATGAATTAGGTAAAAGTAAATGACCCAAATACACTTAATATGCCAAGAACAAAAGCTGAACGGAATAGAAAGAGGGCGACGTGGGCTTTGGAGTAGTGGACTACACCGGGCAACATCTTCCATAAAGTGGTGGACTGGAGGGGGTGGCACCCACCTTACCCCGGTGGACTGAAGGGGGCAGCGCCCTCTTATCCCATTTATGCTACTAGTTTGGTTTTCCAAACATACCCTACGCTCGTCCAAAAGTTTTAAAACTTACCCGAGACATATATTGAACAACCCCGATCATGAATTAACCCAAAAATCAATGTCTCAAAGTTGGGAAGGTGATAAATAAAATCATCAAAGTATAGGGGTCTTGAAAATGACTAAGTCCTAAACACTTAGTGAAAATTCCATGGCTTGGACCCCCTTAACATGCAACTGGAAGCTGAATCGAGCTAAGATTAATAGGGGCATTACACATACTTTGTTTGAGGATGAAATAAGTAATTAAATTAGCTTTGATACCTAATCATTTTCAAAATACCTCTAAAAGCTCATTTTAAATTGAACACCTAGATTGGATACAATCTAAACATGAGTTACATGCAGTTTAACAATATCCTAATATATAACTTGGCATAATTCTCCATTGAATCATTAATAAGAAGGAAATGTCATAACTTAGTGAGTGGATATATGATCACCCAAATTGAATCATATTTCCAAACATGGTAAACCTGCCATAAAATTTATTTTTATCATCTATTATTTCCACATAAGAAATCCTACAACCAACACTAACTCATCGGGTTTCTAATGCTCATCTTTACTTTCTACTATTCATATACTTAGCCATATAATTTTCTATGTTGTTCTTTATGTCGTTCCACCAATTGATTTGTTCAAGATCGTTATACAATTTTGTATAATCTAGATAGATGGAATATCTCAAACTGTGTGTCTTTGTCATGATTCTCTCCCAAAGTTCATCAATGTTAGAAACACATAATTTGTCTTGGTAACTTAAATAACCTTAAAGGGCGATTATTTTTTCATTAAGACTATTTACACTCGCCTTTTTCCACAATATCAAAAAGTCCCTTGTAGGGTTATAGTAACAGTAGAACATTCACCTAATACATAAATTTATCTTGTGGCATAGCAGAGACTTGCAACTGTTGATGGGATTTATATATATATATATTTGATATTCAGGTGCTTATGTCATGTGTGTTTAATTGTACATGGTTGAACTTTAAACCATTTTTACTAATGTGCTATAACTATAAGGATATGACAGAGACTTTTGCATTGGGTGGGGTTTTAGAGATCAATAGGTAAATGAAAGAATGAGCTTCAATGGGTGTGCAGATGGACAAAAAGGAAGTCAAGATGGAGCAATAGTTTGTTATGTCTGTACCATTGTAATTTATACTACTTGGAAGTAACAAATTGCATTAGGTTCCATGATGTTTGTACCAGGTAGATAAAATATGCAGAAAGATAACACTTCATATTCATATGATAGGTAGAGGTCTATAAAAATATAATAGATCATTGGATAAATTGAATAATATTTCTTGTTGTAGATGTTTTTCTTTTTATTGATCCCTTATTTTCTTTTTTTTGTCCTGGCATTTCACATATTGTTACTATTGACAGTTCTAGGTAAAATAATATATTGGCATATAACAATAGCTAGCACAAACTATACTGACTATTTTGAACTGACAATAATGATACGAAGAAGAGCTTGAATAGCTTGGATAGATCTAATCGAGCAATAAAATAAGGGCTTCCGCATAGGGATGATAGAATGGAGAACAAAGAAATTCTATTCTTAGAGGTCACTTTTGGTCTCATGTGTAATAATAGACCAAGACTATAAATAGATATTCTCTTTTATTTCCATAGGTTTTGATGAATATTGATAATGAAACAGTTGAAAGAGTGTTTAAAGATATTGGTACAAGCATTTGTTTTCCCTTAGAAAAGATAGTTGTAAGGTGAATTAATTTTCCTTGAGGTACTGGATCACATCATTTGGTATCAGACCAAGTTTAGATTCAACTCTATGATTCTAGTCTTGGGTTTGTTAGTTAAAAAAGAAGTAAAAGTTGTTTTTGAGATTCTTAAAATTTTGAGATAATGATTTGAGTTTTATTTGAAGTTTCATGTACTAGATTTGCATTCTCTATTACAAATTGATTCAAAATTTGAGATTTGTCTTAAATCATAGTTAATTTAAGGATCCACCATTTTTTCCACCATTGTTGAGCTTAGAAGCTTAAAGTAGAAGAAGAGGGTTCCTGGATCTAGGATAAACTTGGCATTATTCTGCATTGAGGTTTTTTCTACAAATCATATGAATCTTGGATCTAAAATTTGGGCTATAATAGATTTGAGATCCATTTAGTTTGTGTAACACCTCAGATTTTTGCCTCTGAATTATTTTTAACTTTTTTTCTCATTACCCAGGAAATGACTCACTTAGCGAGTTGTGAAGACTCATTATGAGTGGTAGGGATCAAGTCGTAGGCAAACTAGATAAGAATGCCCAAGTTTCTGTTAAGGTCATAACTTGGAACTAATGAGTTATAAGGTGAGGTCACGAGTCATATGGTAGGACTCAGGATAAAACCAGTGAGATTGTCCAAGGTTGTTGTCTTCTTAACGATTAGAACTTTACTAGTCATAAGTCTGTTCATGAGTCAAAGGATGGGACTCATAATCAAACCAATGAAGGTTCGCTAAGTTACTGTCTAGACTACTAGTCGTCGTGACGACTTATATCGAATCCTTACGAGTCATAAGGTGACCCATAGTCACTGCGATAGTTTTTCCTGTGTTTTAATTATGGTCATGTTGTTCATTTCCTCTCTTCCCTAATAAGACCCACATCCATAAAAAAACCTTTAAAGTCTTATTATCATCCCAACACACATCAAACACACTTCTCTCTTCTCTCAAAATCCCTAAGCAAGAACATCTTTAATTTTCTAAGGATGGGTCATCTAGGGCACAAAGGGTGATTTTTTTCTTCAGATTTCTTGGTATCTTAGTAATATACCTCTTCCCTTAAACTTGTTTTGAATGTGTTTCATTATTATTAATGTGAATATAAATGTGGATTTTTATTGGGTTGAGGGCTTTTGAATGATGGTCACTTGAATTGGATTTTCATGGCTATAATGCTTTTGGCTATGCATTATTTACGTATTTTGAAACCCATTGGGGTGCATGATTACATCCAAACAACAACTTCTCTCATAATATGAACAGTCACTGACAAAATATAGTAACCCAACAAAGGCTAGGGTCGAATACTAAGGGAACACATGGAATTATAGATCTCTACAGTTGTAGTCAATGGGTAGAACATGAAAAGTAAATAGGGAGATTTATTTGTACAAAGCTCGAGCAAGGAACTGTATTAACTTTGGTTGTAATTAGTAATGGTGAACACTACTCGATACTTTGTATGTTGAATCGATGAGTTATGTACCTTCTACAGTCTTTTGGACAAGTAAAAGAATTTCACCCTTTACCTTTTGAGTCTCAAGATGTCGTCATACTAACCCTTATCTTGAACCCATTTAACTATTACCTATTGAATCTCTAGTTATTAAATAGAATCTAACTATCTTACTAAGATAAAACCTAGAAGCATAGATTGAAATTTAAACTCCAAATTACTACAGTCTTTATCTTTTCCTAGTCATTACTCCTCTTTTGGAGTAAGTAGCAATATCTAAGCGGGATCCTAATGTGTGAACCCATTAATAAAGCTATTATAATGAATATAGAGCAATGCATGCATGGGTATCAGTTTCAAACAACAACGGTGCGTCCCTAGTTTGTCAATCTGCTAGGGTTTCCACAACCCTAGTTATAGGTTTTAGCCGCTCATACTCTTATAAAACTGAATAACATTCATAATCAAAAGCATAGATAAAATTACAATGATAAGAAGTGTAAGAACCCACAACCGTAACTGAATTAATTAACTGAAGTCAATACAAGAGAGTCCCAAGATCAAAATTCAAGCTTGTAATCAAAATATGTTTGTGAATATCAAAAGTGTGTAACCCCTACTAAAAAATACATAAGGGGTATTTACAACACATGAGGAAGCCCTAAAACAAAAGCCCGAACAAAATAGAAGCAAACAGGGTCAGTGGCCACATGTGGTTTGTACTTGCACTCTGACCCCTTAGCATAGGTACAAGGCATAGGTAGCGGATGAAAAAATACTGCAAGTTCAACTATCGAGATTTTGGACCTCAAGCATTTGCTTTGCCTACATGTGGTCTGTTGGTCCTACTTGTGGCTCATATATTGACTTAGTAAGTACAGGAGTAAATTTTCAGCTCTTCTTCAATTCTCAAACATTCTTTGATCACGATCAATCCAACAAGTGTCTTGAACATCCATAATTACACCAAAATGTAGCCCAAAATACCTTTTTCTTCATTTTAACAAACTTAGCATCCAAAACATGATTTTCTACAAAATATACCCAACACGCATCATATCCAACAAAATAGCCTCATAAAACTGCATATTTTCCTCATTTTAAGCATTGAAAGTGTTATATTTCTATAGCACATCAACACCCTCAACTTAGAAAGCTTGCATATCCTCAGGCAACAAAACACAACAAAACAAAAATGATGCTTAACTAAGAAAATATAAGTTATTCAAGGCAATCAAATATTTTAATCTCAAATCACAACATCCCCCTCCTATCTCACTTTTCAAAACCAACTATGTATGAACATGAAGTACAATAATATGTCACGATGGGATCTAAGTATGGCATTACATTAGCAATAGACAACCGTGCATATATACAAGTTATACTACCCGAAACCAGCAAGTATCTAACAATATGACTCAAATGCCCTCACAACAAAGATGTCCCACACACTCATATGAAATAATACATGTTAATGTAGGGACGGTCAAGAGACACTCGCACTCAGAAGAGAATTTCCAAGCTATGTGCATCAAATACAATAGGTTTGCCCTTATTTTCTTTACTTTAGAATTTAGATAGTCAAGTTGAGATCACTATAGGACTTTTCTCAGCTTGTAATGTATGCTTGGATCTGGTAAGGTACATTTGGACATATCAAGTGACTAAGCCTCCTTGAAACTACACTAACTTCGGGTCTCACTTACTAGCCAATTACCTTTTTATTCCACCCTTATTTCTCCTTTTTTATTCTTTATTGCACATTCAGGTTGGGTATGGTCTTTTGTTCTTTCTTTTTCACTTTTTCACAATTTTTTCTTTTTTTTCTTTCTTTTTATACCACACCCAACCCTACTTTTTTTTTCTTACGTTACCTTTCTGCATACCTATTTTATACTGTGTATCCCTATGATAGCCACCCTCAACTTAGGCATTTTACCTGAATTAAGGAGCATAATATCCAAGGAGAAATAGGGCCAAAATATGCTCATTGTAATATAAATGAAAGGTGAATGGTAAAACAAGAAAAATAGGCTTATAAGGCTCAAAACAAGGTTCAAGGGATATCATTTACACATGGAAGGTCATTTAGGCTAAAAGTGGACTGAAATAAAAAATGGACTATGATCCTTTTCTAATCAACTATCCTTCATCCTAGGCAAGACTAATCAGGCAAGTTCTAGATTTATCATACAAAGTAAACTAGGTAGTATCTCACACATAAATGGAACAAATTTAATATTACCAATGACTACCTATCTGGTTTATGAAATTGTTAGCAAGTGATTATCATATCCCTAATCCTAATGCCATAAAAGATCAACAATTTTCACACATATATATATATTCATACAATTCTAAAACTCAAAATCCTCTCGCATCTAAGCTAGATCCAGTGCACCTATCTCTATGAATTGGGTTGTAACCTATCTCTTAAACTCATTAAGCCTTGTATAAAAATCTAAAAATAGCTCTAATAGTGCAAATCTTTGAGAGGCCTCCCATCTTTCCACTGCCTACTTAAATCTGGTCCTAACCCTTGATCTCATCTGCTCGAAAAGTATAGCCATCTTGATCTGAAAAACTCTCAACCGAGCAGTGGTGGACCTCTGGTTGTTGACTAAGATCTGTAAAAACTTGTAAGATATAGTGATCATACCTATAGAAAGAGCTGTAATGGATGGTTAAGTAGCCTCTGAAGATAAACCAACCGGCTCTGAGGTTGGAGCCAAAACTAAAGAAGAAGAAGTGATAGGTATCCCCTCACCCTGCATACTCAAATCTGGAGCCTCTCCCTACTACCTTATATTTATATCAATACTAACACCCACATCACCTCGATGTGCCTCATCAGGTTCTGCATCAAGTTTTGTGGAAACTATTGGGTCCTTAGTTTGGGCTAATGGTACTGATGCTTTCTCTTTCGATCTTCTAGAAGGGCTTAAATTTGCCATATTCATCATAGTCTATGTCAGTACAATTTCTATCGCAAGTACCCTTTCATCTACTCCCAGTATATCAGGTACACCAACCTCATCACATAGCCTCTAAATTATTCAAGGGAATATAAGATTAGTCAACTCGCTAAATGCTCTATCATGTAACTCATGCCTGAGTACGGTAGCAAAATCAATAGCATAACCGACAATCATATACACAATTAGTGTTGCTTTCTCCCATGTCAAAGTATTATCCAAAGCAGTGGTTATCAGTCGGCATATTATCAACAACTACCATAACTTGGCTTCAAATATCAACAGGCCCTTCTTTATCATAGCCTTCCCCTTAATCCATGGGGTTACATTACCCACTGATGAAATATAACCGGCTATCCACCTAGTTGTCTTAACCCTCTCTCATCAGTGCTCTGCCACCATCATGATATATTGATCACGTACAATACTTAGTCTGTGGTCATAGTCAGCTGTAGATATAGGAGTGATGTAACCTAAGCTGAAGATAACTCTATAGATAGCCTCTGTTGTAATATTAACTCTGACCTCTCTAACTAGTGTATGATCAAGCTATGGCTGCCTCACAAATCTTACTAGGAATGGATGGCTATGCATAAGAAGGACTATCGTAGCTCATTAAGATACATAAAATTACCATACCATAGTGGGTTATAGGAACTAAGGTCTCTAGTTATTCACTCTAACTGATATTGATCAAATGCTACCCGTAACTGTGGTACTTGATCCAGCCTCAATAGATCAATTTGGCGCACCTTATAAATGCACCCCGTAGGCTTGCTTTACTTCCAAATACGACCATTAATCACGACTGTAAATATTAAATATCTTATGCATCACTACAACACACCACCTCAGATGTCCCTCTTCGGGAGGTGAATCTAGAGTATATATAGGTGTGGGAATATGCTTCTATTATACTGATTCATTATAGGTAGCCTTCTCTGTACCCTTCTCAAATTGGGGTACATTCATTATAGGTAGCCTTCTCTGTACCCTTCTTAGAATGGGGCACCACTGATGTCTCCTCCTGCGCTACCTTCTTAGATAAATCTTGGGACACCTCCTCAAACTGGGGGTCCTGAGTAGCAACCTGTGGAGTTGACTCAGAATCTGTCTCATCATCATCATTGTCATCATTTAGAGGAGTTTGTGGAGGTGATAGTCGTAATGAATTTATCCTGGGCTGGGCTTGGCTAGGCTACAGTTGCCTCAATAACCTAGCATGTCTTTCCTAGAGTAACTCTATGTGTCACCATAGCTGCCAATTTTCTTCTCTGTAGAATCGGGTACTACTGCACTAAACCACTAGGCTCGAGATATTTGTCCTATCTCCTTCAAGTCACATCCTTCTTTGCCTTATATTTTGGTATTATATGTACCTGAAAAAGTAGTCGTTAGTTTCCTACAAGAATGAGAGATACTAAAACTTGAAGAATAACTCAAAATTTAAAAAGTTTGAATTTGTCCTTAATTTTCACACCCCTATATCCTATTTGAGATCCCAATAAGTCCATTGTGTACACACCAATCATAGATCATAACTTTCAAACTAAAAAAACTTGCTCAACTAGTTGTATTACTATATCCATTCATTGTTCAACTTCTGGTTAGGCCTGACTTTTGATTTGACATCAAAACGAGGCCCTACATTAAGATTTTAGGCTACTTCAAGGATCCTACATACTAGCATGACAGATTCTACATATTTTGAAATGGAATACACATGTCAAATTGTTTGAATAATAAATAGATCAATACATAACCATTAGGAGCCGAGAAAGTTACCTCTTTTATGAAGAATCGAAAGTGAAAATGAAGAAATCAACAAACACCAAAGTTGAAACTTGTTTTTAGTGTGTTGGGACAAGTTGGTATCTCAAACAAGTGTCAATTTAGCCTTTACTTAAGTGTGGTGTTAGTTTGTATTTTAAGAGGGAAGTTTGAATACAAAGAGAAAAGTGAAGTTTTAAGGATTTAAATGATTTAGAATAAGGTTAAGGTTGTTTAAATATAGGTTGGGGTTGTTTTAGGTCAGATATATGTTGCTGGGACCAAATTTAAATTAAAATTGGGCCTAAAAAAGACCAACCCATGACTTTCAACTGTGAAAAGGCTTGGGGCGCAGGTGCTACCTATGGCCAGCAGGTGTTGGGTGCATGTGCCGAGCTAAAAATTTTGGTCTACTTTACTACAATCTAGACTAGGCATTTTGATATTTTTCTAGTTACTTATGGTCCCGCAACCTAAGTTTGAGGTCCAAATGTAGGATTAGATGCCAAAGTCTATAACCTTTCTTTTTTTCCATCCTCAAAATTTCAAATTTTCAGCTTACTACTCAACTTACCATGTGGGACTTGTGACCTTGATGAGTTGATCACACAACCCCCTTACCTAGAAATCGATGAATGTAGTAATATTTTCCATATTCTGGGTAAGTCCAACAGCTAAAAACCTACAAAATGGAAAAACAACAAAAAAGTGAACACTAAAAATATAGAGGGTTGCCTCCCACTCAGTGCTTGATTTAACGCCGTAGCACGACATATCTATGTTGGCTACTCAATATAATCAATCACCGATACTACCCTCATGTCGGTTGGATACTTCATTAAATTTCGAATGTTGAATGTCGCATCCTCATTGTTGACTCTAAATTTTAGCTTACTTTTCACCATGTTAACGATAACTCTACCTATTACAATGAGCGGTCTTCCTAATATGATGGGCATCAAAGTGTCAACCTCAAAGTCCAAGGTGATAAAGTCAGCCAGAAAAATAAAGTTATCCACCCTTATGATCCCATCAAATGAGACTCCCATAGGTTTCTTCATCGTGTGGTCATCCTTCAATAGACGCATCTAAGTCGGCTCCAGAGGGTTCAATCCCAATTTTTTTATTACGGCCAGCGACATCAAATTAATAATGGCTCCTAAGACATACAAGGCTTGGGCAAATCAGTGTGACCCAATATTGCATTATATAGTGAATGCTCTAGGATCACCCTTTTCTGTGCCAAACACCTACTCGTGACTGCACTGCAGTGGTGCACGCCATCAACATCCTCAAATGTTACTTTTTTCTTCCTTGTAACAATTGCATTATGAACCTAGCGTACTCAAGCATCTTTTCTAACACCTCAAGAAGAGGTATGTTCAAGGTTAATTCTTGCAGCATCTCGATGAATCTCTTAAACTTACCTTCCTATTTTTTTACATCATTCTCTACAAAAAAAAGGTGGGGGTGGTCTTGGAGTCTGTCTAAATTCTGTTTCAATGATCGAACCCTTACCTTTGTTTTTAGAAGCTTTACCTTTATCATATGTTACCTTCTCAGACTCAACAAAAAGGTGTCTCATCATCAATAGCTTCAGCAACAGGTCGCGGTGATCCATATTAGTGACACCACTCATTATGGTAATATCAAGTACATGACCATTATTTTTTGGATTTTGCACCGTGTTGCTCAGAAGGGTACCTAGTTTTCTCTGGTTTATAGTTGCTGACATCTTCCTGAACTGGTGTTCCAACTGCTTGATAGTAGTGGCATATGACTCGACCTTCTGGGTCAACCCTGAAATGTCGGCCTTAATATCCTTAAGGCTGATCACCTTATTTTCTTGACCCGTCACTATCATAGCCAGCATCTTTTCTATTCTAGATTCTGTACCTCATCTACCAAGTGAAATTTACCTATCTTCCTTCTCTCTAAAGTCATTTCTCTTCCTCCAGTCACCATCCCACTTTTTAATATGGTCTCTGTATCTGTCATAGCAGCTCCAACCTTGGTTCCCTAGCCCTTGGGCTCAAAAACTCGCTATCTGAAGATCTAGATAATTCATTTCCTCCTCTAATTTTGTCTCATACACTTTGAAAGCTGACCCCTGTTCTACTACTGTATTCACTTTCTTAGAATCCTAAGGAAACACATGGAATTATGGATCTCCACAGTTGTAGTCAATGAGTAGAACAGGAAAAGTTAATGGGGGGATTTGCTTATTGAAATCTTGAGCAAGGAACTGTATTAACTTTGGTTGTAATCAGTGTATATGAACACTAGCATTGTGTTCCCCCTGGGTTCTCAACTCCGTAGGCTTATCGTTCTTGTTGAACAAACCCGATACTTTGCATGTAGAATCGATAAGTTATGTACCTGCTATAGTTTTTTGGACGAGCAGAAGGACTTCACCCTTTATATTTTATGTCTCAGGATGTCGCCTTACTAACCCTTATCTTGATCCCAGTTAACTATTACCTATTAAGTCTCTAGTTATTGGAAAAAATCTAACCATTTTACTAAGATAAAACCGAGAAGTGTGGATCGACAGTTAAACTCCAAATTATTATTGTTTTTATCTTTCCTATTACTACTCCTCTTTTGGAGTAAGTAGCAATATCTTGGTGGGATACTAACGTGTACATCCTTTAAGAAAACTATTATAATAAAGATAACGCAATGCATAAATGGGTATCAGTTCTAAACAACAATAGCGATTCCCCTACTTTGTCAATCCGTCGGGTTTCCACAACCCTAGCTATAGGTTTTAGCCACTCATACATGTGAAGAAATCAATAATATTCATAATCAAAAGCATAGATGAAATCACAGTGATAAGAAGTGTAAAACCCCATATCCATAACTGAATTAATCAACTGAAGTCAATACAAGAGAAACCCAAGATCAAAATCAGACCTTGGAATCAAAATAAGATTCTGATTATCAAAAGTCCGTAACCCCTACTAAAAACACATAAAGGGTATTTATAGTACATAAGGAAACCTTATAACCAAAGCCCAAATAAAATAGGAGAAAATAAGATTGGTGGACACATGCGGTCTGTACCTGCACTCTAACCCTGGGCACAGGTACAATTTGCGGTCCTGACCTTAGGCACAGGTAGCGAATGCAAAAATCCTGCAAGTTCAGCTTTCGAGATTTTGGACTTCTGGCACTTGATTTGCCTAAATGTGGTTCATAGGTCCTACTTGTGGTTTACATATTGACTTAGTAAGTTCCGGGAGTCTTTTTTTTAGCTCTTCTTTGATTCTCAAACATGTTTTGATCATAATCAAGTCAAAAAGTATGTTGAACACCCATAATGGCACCAAAAAGTAACCCAAAACACCTTTTTCTTCTTTTTTAAAAACTTAGCATCCAAAACATGATTTTTTGAAAAACATGCATAAAATGCATCACATCTAAAAAATAGCGGCAGAAACTTGCATATTTTCCTCATTTTAAGCATCAAAATTGTTATATGTCGATAGCACATCAGTGCATGGGCATGGTAAATGGGATGAGGGTTCAAGGAATTCCCCCAAATTAATAATTTTGGTCTGAAATTGGTTTTATAAAGTGTGTTTCCCTCAACCCACTTGCATAATTGGTTTTGAAATATCAATAACCACATAATTTAGCTTACTTTCCTAAACTATTGCATAAAATATTAAATGGACAAAATAGTTTTGGAAGGGATTATTGGCCATGGTTTTTGGTTTTAAATGGGAAGCTCTAGGGTCGTGGCATTCCCCAAATTGATTTGATAAACAAAAGAAGGTCAAGGCATTCCCCCAACTTTATTTGATAAACTAAAAAAGGGTCGTGCCATCCCTTAAGTTTATGGAATTAGAATGGCATAGTATGAGCTTGCAAACATGATTGAATAATGATACCTATGGTATATTCCTTAATGGATAGTTCCTTGGATAAATGGTTGTGTTGTGTGAAAATGTTTTTATTAGATTAAAGGGGGTTGAATAGCTTATCGTGAAAATGGAGATCCTTGGAGGGACCAATTTTGGAAACTATGTTTGTTGGCGTGGGGGTCATGATGACCGTGTGCATAGTTCACACTTGATATATTTACATACATGTACCTGGAAATGGCATGGGGTAAGATCATTCACTGGCATTCCTTGGATATCTATGATTCGTGCAACTAATATGCACTAGGTCCCTTCCAGTGGAGGAGCTGGACCCATATATCCCATGGGTATTTATAGAATGGATAGAGTTACACAGTCTAGGTTAATGATTTTAAACTTTATGCTAAACCTTATATCCTATCCCAGCATCATTACATATAATGTATGCATATATGTGGACATATATAAGACACCTAGACTTAAAACTATTAAAAAACTTCATCTTTTGGTCTCACTGGGATGGATACAACTAGGGCTTAAGTATTACCCCTTGGATATGATTTGTATTCTTCTCCTCATCTCCTCTTTCATCCTAGGTAGTGTGGTAAGGGTCACTCACTATCCTATGTATGAGTGACCTTTTTCTTAATCATACCTAAGGTATGAGTCATACCTAGGTGAGTCATATGGAGTGAGGCCTTAGCTTGGAGTGCACTGTCCTGGTTACGAGTGGAGTATACGAGTTAGGGGTGATTCATATCCTTTAGATATGACTCATGGTTTTATGGTCGTATCCTTAACAGTGTGTGTGACCTAGGAGAAGCCTAGGGTACGACTACTTAAGTGAGTCATATGGTGAGTCATACCCCTGGATGAGTTTAATTTTTAGCTTTTAACTAATATCCTTGTGATCATTTCCCATGTCTAAAACCTAATCCCCCTCACTATATAAGTATGTGTAACCTCCTAAACATCCAATTTTATCGATCAAACACCCTAAATACTCTCTCAAGCTCATCTTTGAAAAATTAGAGGCCAGGGTTTCAAGAGTGGTCTTCCAGAGGAAAAGGGCAGTCAATATTCTTGGTGATTCAACTTGCTTAAGATATGTAACTCTTCCCCTTTCTAATTAACTCTAAACCCATGTATTTCACACTTGGATTAGTAAGTGTACATGGTGGTTTTAAAATTAAATAAAAAGGGTTTTGTTGCCTAATGATGATTTTTACTTAGACTTCTGTTTATATGTGTTATTGATGGTAGTTTGCACATGGAAATGCTTGTTGTATGTGGTCTAACATGTGGGTATTGAGTAACCCTAGTCTTGATGATTTCTATCTTAATGAAAATGAACTTAAATTATATGTTAACTAAATTATGGTATAGAATTGCTAATGAAGTGTGAATGGCTTGTAAGGGTCGTAAGGACCATAGTGAAAATTGTATGATGAGTAAATTAAGGCATTGGACTATTGAAATATTTGAGTAGTAAAGGCTCCTAGGTGGACCATGTGGTCATGTATGGTATTGAATTGGCCAAATAGGATAAAGTCCTTATCTGTGGAATTAAATATATATTGATGTATGGATAAAGGGTTATAGTCCCAATGTCGACTAATGATAGTCATGATGGCTTGAGGTTAAATTCCCTTGCCTAATGAAATCTCTTAAGGTTAAAGTTCCTTGCATAATGAGATCTCATGAAGTCGAAATGCCTCGCCAAATGAATTGGCTTGGGTTAGAGTCCCCTATCTAATATGGAATGAGGTTAGAGTCCCTTGCCAAATGTGTGAGCATATGGTTAGAGTCCCTATCTTGAATGAATATGTGTCAGTGGCTAGAGTGCCTTACTTATATGAATATGTGTGAGTGGTTAGAGTCCCTCACTTAAATAGATGCGTGTTTGGTTAAAGTCCCTAAATTGATGATATGTGAATATGGTTAAAGTCCTATGCCTAATGAGAAATGCTTGAATATATAAGTGTGGAGGGTTGGAGTTCTCTATTACATGTATGATAAATGAGTGCTTCAAAAGTGTTGATAAGACTTACCCCATTAATTAGTATGTGATATATCTATATGTATAGATAAGGTTATGAATGTGATTGAATATGATATTTTGCTTGATATTCAACGATGATGCTATTTTATCCTTATCCTTGAGTTACATGCTAGCGTTTCAACTGCTAACCATCTCTATATGATATGTCCCTACACAACATAAGGGCTAGACCATCTTCTTCTCTTCCTGCATAGAGAGTAGGCAATCAAAGCAATTTGTGCATTAACTTTGGAGTGGTGAGCTTCTTTTCTTAGAAGACATTCATCTTTGGTCTCTTATCTTTAGACTTGGGCTATTTTAGCTTGGTTTAGCTATTGTTAGAGGCTTGGCCCGACCTATATATTCCTAAACTCTAGTTAGTATAGAGGTATGGTGGACGACTGTGGACTTGGGGATATTGGTTAGTTGATGAATCTAATGAAATGATTAGACATTTCTAAGTTATGACTTACATCATGTTTTCTTCTATCTTATTGTAGGATCAAGATTCGTCTAACCCATGTGATGTATATTGATATTAGGTTATCTTATTAGGGTGAACTCTAGTTTATGTAGGCTTGAGGTGCCCATACGACATGGCCCCATTTTGGGGTGTGTCAAGTTGGTATCAAAACCTAGGTTCATGGTCAGTTGGTGTCCAAAATACTGTGTCGACTAGAGTCTCATTTATAGGTATAAAGGGAGGATGTCCGTTCAAGAGTATACCTTGAGATTCCATTAATTGTCAAGGTATACTCCCGAGATGGTTTCTATCATAAGGGCTAGAATGTAAAATTTTGACTCGGGATTGTCCTATGAGTTAGTTCTTGAGAGCAAGCCAACCTTGTTGATTGAGAACATGGATATTTCTAGGTTGATTGTGTATTTTCAATAAATTTATGGTGATAAAAAAAAGCAAGTTAAGCTTAGGGAGAGGTAAGGAAAGAAATTTATGCCTTCTGAGACTAGTGGTGGTGATGGTGGCAGGTGGCCACAGAAGAAGTAGGGGAGTATGACTTCTTTCTCCTTAGCTAGTGCTCCCTTTCCTTACTTAAAGTTTTTGGGTAATCGACAGACTTAGTTTAATGGTGGGTCCCGGGCACAGGGTGCCTAATTCTAGGCTAGTGGTGCCCAGTCAGCTCCACCTCGCAATCCTTGCAGATTGTGTGGTCTGAGTCATTATGGTGAGTGTGTCAATGGGAGAAACAGATGTTTTAATTTTGGTCAAATTGGGCATATGCAGTGTGATTTCCCCTCTCTTGCAGCTTCTTGGGCCAACAGGGCCCCTATTGCTACTTTATCTACTCCCGCATTGAAGGGTGCTATGTCTGCCTTTGCTTCTATTTCTGGCACTGGCACTGGCTAGAACCTCGTGTGTTCACTTGCTACTCACCAGTATTTTAAGGTGTCTCCCGATGTTGTCATGGGTATGTTGAGGCTTTTCTCCCGTGATGTGTATTATTTGCTTGATTTGAGGTCTACTCTTTCTTATGTGACCCCGTATGTGGTTGTGTATCTTGATTGTGATCCTGAGAGTTTGTCAGTTCCCTCTTCTATTTATACCATAGCCAGAGACCCTGTGGTTTTTAGAAAGGTCTATAAGGGGTGTGTGATATCCGTTGGTGGTAGGGATACTCTTGTGGTATAGAATTGCTAATGAAGTGTGAATGGCTTGTAAGGGTCTTGAGGACCATAGTTTAAATTATATGATGAGTGAATTAAGGCATTGGCCTCTTGAAATGGTTAAGCAGTGAAGGATCCCATGAGGACCATGTGGCCATGTATGGTATTGAATTGGCCAAATGGGTTAAAGTCCTTATGTATGGAATTAAATATATGTTGATGCATGGACAAAGGGTTAGAGTCCCAATGTTGACTAATGAATGTCGTGATGGCTTGAGGTTAAAGTCCCTTGCCTAATGAAATCACTTGTGGTTAAAATCCCTTGTATAATGAGATCTCATAAAGTTGAAGTGCCTTGCCAAATGAATTGGCTTGGGGTTAGTGTCCTTTATCTAATATGGAATGAGGTTAGAGTCCCTTGCCACATGTATGAGCATGTGTTTAGAGTCCCTTACTTGAATGGGTGTGTATAAGTTGTTAGAGTCCCTCACTTATATAAATATGTGTGAGTGGTTAGAGCCCCTCACTTGAGTAAATATGTGTGGTTAAATTCCCTTACCTGATGATATGTGAATATGGTAAAAGTCCTATGCCTAATGAGAAATACTTGAATCTATAAGTGTATAAGGTTGGAGTCCTCCATTACATGTATAATAAATGAGTGCTTCCAAAGTTTTGATAAGACTTGTCCCCTTGATTAGCATGACATATGGCTATATGTATGGATAAGGTTATGAATGTGATTGACTATGATATTTTGCTTATTATTGAATGATGATGCTATTTTATCCTTATCCTTGAGTTACATGCTAGCATTCTAACTGCTAACCATCTCCGGACGCTATGTCCCCATATGACATTGGGGCCGGAGCATCTTTTTCTCTTACTGCACAGTGAGTAGATGTTCGAATCCATTAGTGCATTGACTTTGGAGTGGTAAGCTTCCTTTCTTCAGAAGACATTCATCCTTGGTCTCCTACCTTTAGACTTAGCCTATTTTAGCTTGGTTTGGCTATTGTCGGGGTCTTTGTCCCTACCTATATATTTCTAAACTCTGGTTTGTATAGAGGTATGGTGGACAACTATGGACTTGGGAATATTGGTTAGTTGATGAATCTAATTAAATGATTAGACATTTCTAAGTTATGACATACATTATGATTTCTGCTATCTTATTGAAGGGACGAGATTCATCTAACCTATATGATGTATATTGATATTCGGTTGGATTATTAAAGAGACCTCCGGTTCATGTGAGCTTGAGGTGCCTATAACACTTCAAAAATGGGTCCCAAGATGTTACACGGTACTCAACACTATGAGTAGCCTTAAGCTAACCCTACAAGACTTCTACTAAATCTGAAGCTCATAATAAAGAAATAAAGATATATATATATATATATATATATAATCAAAGATAAAATGTGAAATTCTTTCTGAGCTAAGCTAAAATTATCTGAACATGATATCTGAAAATACTTGACGTAAAATTCTAGACAATCAATATGGGAAATCTGAATTATATCTAGCAGTCTGATAAGCCTCTACTACTAATAACTAGAGAGCCACTGGGACAAGTCCCCAGCTGACTTGAACTGACTGAAAATTATTGAATCAACTACTGTAATAAACTAGAAAATCTAAATGACTGGATCCCCGAACTATAAGGCTCACCAATTTTCGGGATGTAGATGGAGTTGCTCAAAGTCACTCACGCTGCTGAAACTGAGCACCTGAACCTACATTATAAGACAATGTAGCAAATAGACGTATATATGGATCAGTACTTTTGGAATTTACTGAGTATATGGGAGTGAATGCATAAGTAAAACATTAACTATATACATTTTTCTCATAAATAATGCATGCTAAGTAATAATGACTCACTTAGGCTTGAGAAATTAAAAACTGTAATCATAAGTTATAAATGATAAAACATACTATCTGAATGTTGTGAGCCACCACCCTTAGTTCTAAATCTGTACTTAAAATTAGTTTACAAATCATACATGCAAACTGTAAAAGGACTCACCTCTATATCTGTACACTGAAAACTAAAATCTAGTAGCTGGTGATTTATATAAAACAATATCTAAATAAAATCGTGAGCCTTTACAGTTTTTGTTATTCTTTACTCTTTTCTGTAGGTTGTAGGGAGGTTCTTCAAACCGACATAAACCATGTGAGCTAACATAACGTCTAGTTCCCTTATTGGAAAACCTCACATTGGGGAGAGGTGTCATACTCTTACCAAGAAGTTTAACCTAATCTAAGTGATCACATCTATAACAGTCATCCATATATAAATGGGAATAATCTGATAATTTGTACCTACATTGGCTCGTAGTTTTTCACAATTTGGGGGCTTGGAAAAAGACTAGGCTGCCCTTTGAAAAAATTAACTCAGAACTGGAGTCCCGATTTTGGGCTCCACCGCAATGTGGTGCTAATCGCAGTGGCTTACTAGGAATCGATGAGAGCCATTTTGCACTCCACCGCGATGCGGAGTCTATCCCATTAAGATTTCAAGAGCGATACCAGAAAATTGCGGTGAGAAAATGGAAAGGGATGAATGGAAATTTAGGCTTCACCATGATGCGGGCTAATCATGGTGCCTCACTGGAAATCGGACTATTGTGATTCACTTCACCGCAATACGGTGCTCTACTATGTTCACTAAAATCGCAATAACTTCTCAACTGAGTATTGTATTAAGGAAAAATTAGTATCGTTGGAAAGCTAATTCAATTATCTACACACTGGTGGGTCCAAAATTGCAAAATTACACATGTATCAAGAGTTATTCATTTTTAAAGTTAACCCTTGACACACTAGGAGCTAAACTGAGCTAGGAAAAATATGGGGTATTACAATATCTCCCCTTTGGGAACATTTGTCCTCGAATGAGACTAGTTAAAGTGAAGATACTGTGGAACTGAGGCTATATTCTAGCATGTACAACTGAAACAAACTGCATGACTGAATCTTACTAACTCATACTGAGCAACTGAACTAATCTGTGAATACATGAATTAACTTAAAGATAATCACACAGCTGAATCTGAGATTGGAAAAGAGAACTGAATTTAGGAAGACTGTTAACTCAGGCTGAATATGAGTTTGTGAAGAAAAGGATAGGATACTTGGTATGCATGTCTACTTCTGCTTCCCAAGTAGCACCCTCAACGGACTAATTTCGCCGTAAAACTTTGACCAAGGAAACTTCTTTGTTCCTTAGTCTACGGATCTGATGATCAAGAATCTCTACTGGAAGTTCTTTGTATGAAAGGCTATTCTGAATATATGTTCTTTCTTGAGAGACTACAAAAGCTGAATCGTCCATACACTTCTTCAATAAAGATACATGGAACATTGAGTAAACTGATAACAAGCCTGTAGGTAACCCAAGCTCATATAAGGACCCATATATCAGGGACTAAGCTTCCCTTTTTTGCCAAACCTCTTCACCCCCTTCACGGGTGAAACCTTCAAATAAATAAGATCATCCACTTCAAACTCAAGATCTCTCCTTCTTATGTCTGCATAAGATTTCTGATGACTCTAAGCTGCTTTCAATCTCTCTTAAATCAGTGGAACTTTCTCCATGGCGACAGACACCATATATGGCCCAATCAAAATGGCCTCACCCACTTTAAACCAACTGACTAGTGATCTACATCTCTGCCCATATAGAACCTTAAACAGGGCCATCTGAATGCTAGAATGGTAACTGTTATTGTAGGCTAACTTGATCAATGGTAATTGGTCATTCCAACTGCCTTTGAAATCAAGAATACATGCCCTCAATGTATCCTCTAAATACTAAATAGTTCTCTCTACCTGACCATCTATTTGCAGATGAAAAGCTAAATTGAGATAAACTTTGGTACCAAGACCCTTTTGAAAGGTTTTTAATACTAAGAGGTAAAATGAGTACCCTTATCTAAGATAATGGACAAGGGAACTCCATGCAATCTAACTAACTCCTTAATATACAGCTTAGCATAATCGTCAACTATGCAGGATAGGTGAACTAGCAAGAAATGGGCTGATTTGGTTAATCTATCTACAATAACCCAAATTGAATCATGCTGATGAAGCGAATGGGGTAAACTTGTCACAAAGTCCATGTTCACATCTCCCCACTTCCAAGTGGGAATACCAAACTCTTGTAGTATGCCACGAGGTCTTTGGATCTCTACCTTAACCTGTTGACAAATTGTACACTTGGCTATGAATTCTGCGATATCTTTCTTCATACCACTCCACTAATAAACTTCCCGCAAATTACGATACATCTTGGTAGCTTATGGGTGAATGGAGAAATGGTGCACCATGCGCTTCTACCATAATCCATTACCTCAAATCATTAACACATTGCACATATAATCTATTCTGGTATCTCAACACACCATCTCCCCATTGGGAGAAACCTCTGCCTTTTTGGTCTTTAACTGACCCCTTTAGTTTGACCAAACTAGAATCCTTATCCTACTTCTCCACTTCAAAAACTAGAGAAGATTCTAAACTACTCTGAACCCAAACATTCCCTTTAGCTGAGTCAACCAAACTCACACCCAATCTAGATTATCAGTGCGCATCTCAAACTAATTCCATCTTATCATTCTCTACATGAACAACACTGTCCATAAACAGTCTACTAAGGGTGTCTGCCACTACATTGGCCTTAACCGGATGATACAACACACTTATATTATAATCCTTCTACAATTCTAACCATATCCTCTAATAAAGATTTAAATCTCTCAAATTAAATACATATTTTAAGATTTTGTGATCCGTGAATACATCAACATGCACACCATAAAGATAGTGACTCAAAATTTTTAATGCAAACACAACAGCACTAACTCTAGATCATGGGTAGGGTAGTTTTTTTTGTAAGGCTTAAGCTATCCAGAGGAATAGGCTATAACCTTACCTATCTATATCAAAACACAACCCAGACTGATTCTAGAAGCATCACAATGTATAATAAACCCATCTGTACCATCAGGTAGCGCTAAAACTGGGGCTGAAGTGAGTCGAGCCTTCAACACCTGAAAACTCTTCTCATAGGAATCTAACCACTAAAAATTAACTTTCTTCTGAATTAATCTAGACATAGGTGATGAAATAATTAGACATTTCTAAGTTATGACTTACATTATGATTTCTGCTATCTTATTGAAGGGTCAAGATTCATCCAACCCATATGATGTATATTGATATTAGGTTGGGTTATTGGAGCGACCTCTAGTTTATGTGAGCTTTAGGTGCCTATAACACCCCAAAAATATGTCTCGAGATGTCACACGATGCTCAAGACTACGAGTAGCCTTAAGCTAACCCTGTAAGCCTTCTACTAAATCTGAAGCTCATAATAAAGAAATATAGATATATATAATCAAAGCTAAAATGCAGAATTATCTAAACATGATATCTGAAAATACTTGACGTAAAAGTCTGGACAATCAATACTGGAAATCTGAATTATATCTAGTAGTCTGACAAGCCTCTACTACTAATAACTAGAGAACCACTAGGACAAGTCTCCAGCTGACTCGAAATGACTAAAAAATACAAAATCAACTACTGCAATAAACTAGAAAATTTGAATGACCGGGTCCCCAAACTATAAGGACCCACAAACTATCAGGATGACGATGGAGATTCTAGATATCACTTACATTGTTGAAACTAAGCGCCTGAACCTACATTATGAGACAATGTAGCGCATAGACGTATATAAGGATCAGTACTTCTAAAATGTATTGAGTATATGGGGGTGAATACATAAGTAAAACAATAAGGAACTATATATATTTTTCTCATAAATAATGCATACTAAGTATTAATGGCTCACTTAGGCTTGAGTAATTGAAAACTATAATCATAAGTCATGAATGATAAAACATACTATCTGAATGTTTTGAGCCACCACACATAGTTCTAAATTTGTACTTGAAATATGTTTACAAACCATACATGCTAAGTGTAATAGGACACGCCTCTGTATCTATAAATTGAAAACTAAAATCTAGTAGCTGATGATTTATATAAAACAATAACTGAATAAAATCATGAGCCTTTACACTTAGTTTCTAAAAGATTTTTTATTATTCTTTACTCTTTTCTGTAGGCTGTAGGGAGGTTTTTCTAACCGACATAAACCATGTGAGCTAATATGGAGTCCAATCTCTAGTTCCCTCATGGGAAAACCCCACGTTGGGGAGAGGTGTCATACTCTTGCCAAGGAGTATAATCCAATCTAAGTGATCACATCTGTAACTATCATCCATATAGAAATAGGAATAATTTGATAATTTGTACCTAAGTTGGTTCGTAGTTCTGAGGCATGTAAATATACCCAACTCAGTGCTAAATACTACTCCTTTTAATTTGTATGCTCATTCTGTAGGAAATATACTTTTAAAACTAGTATAAGGTCTACAATGAAAACCTCTTATGAATTAAATTAGTGTAAACTGTAGTTAAATCTGTATAGTGAATTCCATATCTAAGATGAGATCAAAAGATCAAATCCTTATTTAAAATCTGAATATAACAAATCATGGGATGCTTAAAAGTATAATCTTCTTGAAATAATAACATTCAAACTAAGGCTAATAACCCATTCATCTATTTCATGTTAAATCATCATAAAGTTCATGCTAAATATTAAAAATATTGATAATTCAATTCTAAATCTGAGAATTAATGTCATACACATAAAAATACGAAAGTAGACATGCAATTCAACATCTAAATCATTTGTAATCTCGTAATATTCAAATAGTACAAAGTCGGTATAAATCCTAGACTGAAATTCATATAATTTCATATAAAATCAACTTTAAAAATAATTTTGGGCACAAGGATGAAAGAATTGTCCTTGTTCATAACCCCACATACCTTAATTGATGAAATTGATAAAGAAGCTTAAACTTGAATTCCTATTTGTTCTTTTAAAGATGATTTCCTGAATACCTTGGATTGGGAATCTTGAATTTTTGGTTATCTTGGAAAAAAGTAGTGGAATTTGGATTTCTTGAGAATTGAAATTTGAAACTCTAGGGTTTCTTGGAGAGAAATTTTGTGAAAAGTGAGCGTATAATGCTTAGAATAGGTTTAATCTAGTGTTTTTCACAATTCGGGGGCATGGGAAAAGACTAGGTTGCATTTTGAAAAAATTAACTCAGAACTGGAATCCCGATTTTGCGCACCACCGTGATTCAGTGCTTATCACGATGGCTTAATGGAAAAGGAAGAGTGTCATTTTGTACTCCACCACTACGCGGAGTCTGTCCCATTGAGATTTTTGGTGCGAAACCAGCAAATCATAGTGAGCTACTGAAAAAGGACGAATGAGAATTTGGGCTTCACCGCAATTTGGGCTAATCACGGTGCCTCAATGGAAATTGGACAATTATGTTTCTGCACCTCACTGCAACCCGGTGCTATCGTGATGCTCTACTATTTTTCACAAAAATTTCCATAACTTCTCAACCTAGTATCGAATTAAGGCAAAATTGGTATTGTTGGAAAGCTAATTCAATTATCTACACACTGGTGGATCTAAAACTAAAAAATTCTTAATGTATCAAGATTTATTCATTTTTAAAGTTAACCCTTGACACACTTGGAGCTAAACTAAGCTAGAAAAAATGCATGGTATTACAGTGCCCATATACATTAGTTTTGAATTTGGTTTTGAAATGGCATTATTTTAACCCTTCCCTAAGTTACTTGATAGAACTCACCTCACTAACCATCCTCGAGCATTGTATCTTGATGAGATGAAAGGTTCAAAGATACTTCTATTTCCTTGCACTGTGGTAGGTGAATTTTGGATTGTTCATGAGTCAGCTTTGAAGTGGTAAGCTTTCACTCATTGAAAGTCCCTCATTTAATAGTTTTGTCCTTACTTATATCTTTGACTACTTTGGTAGTTTTAGCTATGGTCGGGGGCATGTCCCAACTTTGGTTGATAATTGGTTTCTTAGAGGTATTTATGGATAGGATATTGGTGGATTTGGTATTGTGGACTCTTAGATCCTATCCTATTGAGTTAATTTATCTATCTTGTGATATGTTTGGAACTCAGCTCTATCTTATTATATGTTCAAAATTCATCCGCTGCTAGTTGTGTTATGTTCTAGTTGGCTAGGTTAATGGATGTGGTCTCCGGTACTTGGCAGACTTGCGATACCCATCATGACTAGGCCCTAATTTAGATCATGATAAGCTTTGTACTAGAGAACAGGTTCATGGTCATTGGGAGTCCATAAAGTTGTGTCAAGTAGATTCCCTTTTATGGATGTGTATTATTCCACACTTATAAGGGAGAAGCTATAAGGAATAATGTTTAACCTTTCTGTGATCTATTTTTGGGCTATAGAGTCTAAGGTCTAGAAAGTTCCTCTAATTTTGTTTGTTTGCATTTCAGATCGTGCCTCCTCGAAGATCTGGTGCTCGTGGAAACTCCTTTGTTCCACCTGATAACAATATAGATGGAACTTATTCTACTTATGGAGGATAAACCCGGTCTAAGGTCCCAGCTCCTAATTGTACTATCCTTCATAAAGTTCTACTGGTCCCTAATGCCGCATTGCCCCAAGGAGATATTTCTAATGCTGAATTTCATCATTCTATTAATCTACTAACTCAGTATATGACTTCTTAGTCTCATTATCCTGACCATGTTAGTTCTGTTTCTCTATGTTTTGAGGTTACTAGGGTTGGCCAATTTATAAGATTGCATCCTTTGACCTTTACTGGTTCTAAGGTTGAGGAAAATCCTCAAGGCGTTGTGGATGAGATGGAGAAGATATTTTGAGTTATTCTTACTACTATTCTAAGGTTATAGAGTTTATTGCATAATAGTTGAAGGATGTAACTTACTAGTGGTATGAGAAATGGGAGTAGTCAAAGGGTGATGATGTGAAGTCGGCATTATTAGATGAGTTTTCTGGTGTCTTCCATAATTATTTTTTTCCTCAGGAGTTAAGAGAGGCTAAAGCTGAGGAGTTTGTGAACTTGAAGCATGGAAGGATGATTGTGAAGAAGTAAGCTTTGAAATTCTACCAACTATCTTGTTATGCACCAGAGATTGTTTCTAGCATGAGGTCTAGGATATAGAAGTTTGCTTTGAGTTTGTCTCAGGACTTGGTTCTGGAGTGTAAGACTGTTATGCTAAAAATGGCATGTATATATCTAGGCTTGTAGTGTATATGTAGCAGGTAGAAGATGAAAATAAAAATAAGCTAAAATAGGAGAGAGGCGGAATAAGAAGTTCAGATATTCAGAGCAAAGTGTAGGCCAACTGAATAATGGCAGGGAGATGTAATATGTTCGTAACTCAGCTCTATCCTGTTATTTATTCAGAATTCATTCATATCAAGTTGTATTATGTTCTCGTTGTCCAAGTTAATGGGGGTGGTCTCCGGTCCTCGGTGGTCTTAAGATACCTATCACGACTAGGCCCTAGTTTTGGTTGTGATAGTTTGATTTTGGGTGTTCTTCAACACTAGAAAAAAGTTTAAATAAGTTTCAAAATCTCAAATTATTAGCTTGAAATTTGGGCTTCAAAATTATTGTAGTTTGTTCTCTATATCAAAGAGTGTTCAGAATTTTGAATTTTATGGAATTTGGAGCTAAACTGAGGGAGTCATGAATTTCTAAAGGTTCATCTTTTTCTTGGTATTCTTCATAAATTCATATCTTGTTAGTGAATAATAATTGAAAAATGCATTTTGATCTAAAAAGAGGGAAAGAAAATAAGTTCTCGTGTTTGTACAAAAGGAACTTATCAAAATGGCAAGTAGTAGGACTATAGGAAGTACCCAAAGCCCATAAATGTACAATTTTTAGAAGCTTCTACAGTCTATCTAGGGTCGTTTATGCTAGGATTTGCACCAACAAATGTTTATTTACAGCCACAAATCGAATGGAAACATCCAAATAGAGACTTCTATTTTGTTTTATGGTCCCTTTTGTGCCAGCAAACGTTGGTTTGCACCTTCAAACACAAAAACATAGACCAACCTTATTACCTTTATTTTCTCAGGTTCTAACATCCTAGTTCTATTTCATAAATTCTAACTCACTTTTCTTTTATTCAAAAACAAACTTACAACTAGTAATTATCATACTTAGTTGTACATTAGTTCTTGAGTTCATTTTTTTCTTGTACTTTTCTTTGTGTACTTTTCTAATTTTTAACTTTGTAGTCCACTTCTTGATACAAGTCTTTTTAGTTTTACCGATCTATCCATTCTTTCTTGAACCAGAATCCACTCTGAGCTTAAAAAAAATTAATACTTTACGTATCACTAAATATAAGTAATCCTCAACATTAGTCGCACCAATTGATGAGGTAATTCCAATGTGGGAGATAGCGAGAGTTGATGATTAGCTTTTACTACTAACCTTGTTTGCTTTTTTTATAGGTAAGAAGGAGCTCTCAAATGTGTTTTCAATAGCTTCAGATCTTTGTAAGTATGACATTGGAACCTACTTGTGTAGTGACGAAGGCTACAAGTATAGTGGTGATAGTGATTATGTAGTCTATGAAAATAGCAATTATTAAGAGTTGAAGGGGATAAGAGATACTATTTTAAAGGAAAATATGAGCTAAATGATGATCCTAACTCTTATGGTGAAGATGGAGAATATGAGGAGTCTTATGAGGGTTCCTATGATAACAATGGAACATGTGAAGAGTCTTACACTTTCTATTCCAAGAATGAAGATGACATAAGGTATAATACTTATCCTATGAACCTTACAATAATTATGGTGAGCATGTCCATAAGGCTTACTAAGATTCATATACTTTGTCTTGTGGTACTTTTTGTCCTATTTGAATGGTGTATGTGGTTATGCTAGTTTGAGTAGAAGTCATTTGATAAGAAGCACAGAGTGTGCATCTCAAATGTCTAGGGATACTACTTCCTACACCCCTCTAAAGTGCACAGATATTAAGAAGCATGAATCAAGGCAAATATGGGAGATATAGTGGGAGTCTTGATTTCCCTAGAGTCACTCTTCTTATTTTCAAAGTATAGTAAGATTCGTAGGCTTATATTGATAGGTTTTCCAAAACCATAACTTGCATGAAATAGAGAAAAGAGATATGTGATTGCATGCTTTGAAATATTACCATAGACACAATGGAATTTTGTGCCAAGATATCAAAAAGTTTGTCGTGATGAAATAATTTCCACATAGAGTAAGTTGAAGGAACTCATGAGAGCTAGGGTTACGTGAAGATTTATAATGTTGATTTGAGATAAAAAGTTCTTTTGAGAAAATTAAATATTTGTAGAAATTCAGGATTCAATCTTGCCTTTGATGATTGGTGATATGCAAATTACATCACTCTCTCTATGGAACAATTCTTGAGGATACCTCGGTGTAAAAGTGTTTCCATGTACCATGAAGGGGTGTGAGGTTAATAAATGTGTAAAGGTCTCATTCACTTGTAATGGATAATACTAGGAGGTTTGGTGTAACGTACTTACAATGGATTTTTGTCATTTTTGTTTGGGTGTCAATTGGTTTGAAAGACATAGGGTTCCAAATGAATAGAAATATCCCAAGAAAGTCATGAATCAATAGGTACAACACCCTTTACACCTATACTCCTTAATCATTAAGGAAATTTAAGACACTTACTACCAGTTAAAAAAATAAAAATAAAAGATTAAGAGGAGTAAGGGAGAGCAGCGTGGAAACTCAAGAGTGAAAAAATAAAGGTTGTGAGAAGTGTCCTTCTCTTCATGAGGAAACTTGTATAATAATGATGTGACACCCCAGGTTTTTGGTCCTTGAAAATTTTTTAAAATTTTATCCTCACTGTCTTGACTACTACTTTCCCCTACGAGTTATAGCGTGTCTTGACAGGTCATGTTATCCTAGTCGTAAGGTGTCCAGTGAATGGTTCTTGAGTTGTTGTCCTGAGTACGACTTGAGGATACGAGTTGTGGGGAATCTTGACGAGTCCTAGGGACCCCATCATAACCAAATCAATAAGTATGTGAAAAATTTATGCTCTGAGTACGAGTAGCTCACTATCAGTTATAAGGACTTGATATGAGTCATTGGGTGCAAATCGTAGGATGTCCAGTGTTTACCCAAATGGGTTCTGTGCTGATTATGACTGGACCCTATGAGTCGTAGGATCCCATTCTGAGTCCTATTATTTGAGTTGTAGGGTCAATATATTGTGAGTGTTTGGAGACTACCTGGGTTAAAACTCAAGTGACAAGTCATAATGAGACTTTATGAGTCGTATAGCGACCCGTAGACATTAACGACAAAAAATTTAGCTTTTAATTTGAGGGAACTTTGGATAATTCCCTCCTTGCCCAATTAAAACCCAACATTCATAAAGCACTTAAGGAGGTTATGTTCCACCCTTAATATACTCAAATAGTTCTAAAGCTCTTTCAAATTCTCTCAAGTATCCATACTTAGGTTTTCTAAGAAGTAGGTCATCCAAGGGCTCAAGGGTTAAATTTATTCCATAAAACTTGGTATTTTAGGCATGTTACTCTTCCCTCATTGTTTAATTTTTAAGGTCATATGTTTTAAAGTATTGTTCATGAGTTATTTATGTTGGTTTTAAAACAAAGGTTGAGGATTTTTAATACTTGTTGTTGAAAAATGTTTTCCCATGGCTTATTTATGATTATTCATGCTATAAATATGGTTTTGAACTTGTGGGTGCATGGGTATGGTGAATAAAGTAGGTAATTTTGATTTTCCCCAAACTTGTGACTTTTGAAGTGGTTATTACCTAACCTCATTTTGTGAAATTGGTTTTTAATTATGAGAATTATGGGAATTGTACTATTCTTGAACTATTGCATTATGATTTTAAATTGAACCAAGGAGGTTGTGAAATCCCCCAAATAAAGATAATTGGTGTGGCATGTTGATGTTACTTTTTAAGTGTAGTTGGTATGACGATAACAATAATGTATGATTTAATGTGAAATATGGTTCAATGAATAGGAATGAGTCGTGAAAGTGGAGGTCCGAGAAACCGATACTAGAAATTATGTTTGCTGATGCAGGGGTCTAAATGACCCAGGAGGTTAGAGTCTCCCTCATTATTATTACATGATTTGGAAGTTTCGAGTCCTCCACACATTATTACATGATTGGGTTCTTAAGGCACCTTAGTATATGGTTGGGAGGTTCGAGTCCCCTATGCATAGATATAAGATTATTCATCGGTTCGTGTGGCTACACGCATTGGGCCCGACTAGGAGATGAGTGATGGTAACTATATATCCCATGGGTACATGTTATAGTGGTTGTGCTACATAATCCAGACTAAAGTTTGAAAATGTATGTAAATCCTTATTCCTTATCCCGATATGTCATATATATATATATATATATATGTATATGCATTGGATTTTAAATGATTTAAAACTGTTGATCATTCCATTATGTTATTATTATCCCTAAGTATCATGCTAGTGTTTACCCCACCAAGTATTTTCGGACATTGTATCCCCATACTATGCAGGCACTAGAGCTACTTCTACTTTTCCTGTGCAGAGTTAGGTTGGTCGGCTCAATTTGTTATGTTGAAATGGTGATCTTTCATTCTCCAAAAGGCTTAGGAATTTTACAAGCTTCCATCCTAAGATTTGAGTTGATGGTTTTCTTTTATTATCTTTAGCATTATTATTGACATTGTCATCTATCAGAGTCGGGGACATGTCGCAACCAAGACTGGTTTTTGGTTATTTGACAGAAGTCTTTATTGGATAACTTTGGACTTAGGTTATGTTGGTCGGATGCTTTGGTCAATTTTTGATTGGTGTATTGCAGACATGTTTTAATTAGACTTAAGCTTATTATTATGCTATCTTATTATATGTTTGAAATTAATTCGATCAAGGAGATATTTTTTTTGTTTAGTTAGGTTTAAGAGGGTGATCTCTAGTCTCCAGTAGACTTGATATACCTATCACGGCCAGACCCTAGTTTGGGTCATGACAGAGATGGTATAAATCCCTAGGTTTGGTGTTATTGGGAGTTCAATAAAGTCGTGTCAAGTAGAGCCTCATTTATGGGTGTGTAGCATGCCACACTTATAATGAAAAGGCTGTGAGGCATTTAGAAATGTTTTCCCTTTTTTGTTGTTCTATTTCAAGCTATAGAGTCTAAGGTCTTGAATCTTTCTAATTCTTGTTTCATCGCCTTTCAGATTATGTGTAATACCCCGAACTTTCTTTAAATCAAATCTAGTCTCCAAAATAGGTAGTGATGATCTCCTAAATGATTAAAGTTTAAATCAGATAAAATTTCCCAAATTTTAACTTTTTATCATGTGGAAAATTGAATTAGCTTTCCAACGCTACCAATTTTATCCAAATTCGGTATCAGAGTAAAAAGTTATGGATGTTTTACAGAGAATTGTTGAAACTGCCCAGAAATGATGGTCAGGCCGATGGACCATCGAGCTAGCGATAGAACGTCTCCCAAGCCATTGTGACTAAGGTAGTGAACCCGAGTGAACCCGACTTCTGGTCAAGTGTGACGGTCAGGACCAACGGACCATCACCCAAACCGTCGTAGACGAGGCAGAAAGTTTAGGTTCTGGCCAAGTGTGACAGTCAGGAGCGACGAACCATCAAGCCAGCGAAGGACTGTCGCCACTTTTGATCAACAAATTTAAGCCAATTTTAAAAGGGTATTTGGGTCTTTTTCCACCCGTTTTAACCCCTAATTATGCCAGGCCAGAGCTCATAACTTCTTTATCCATCCACAACAACAAATTAGGATTTCTCTCAAAGATCATTCCCCAAGAACAAGAAACCCTAGCTGTTTAATACCAAGTCAATAATTCAAGCTTTCCTCTGCCAGTCTTCAAGAAATTATCCACCCAGGTATGTAAAGTGTTGATTCATGGGTTTCTTTAACCCATGAAGCTCAAGAATCCCATTTTAAACTCATGAATTGTGATTTCCATGTGGTGGGTTGATTTCAATTATGTTGATGTAGTTGTATGGTTACCAAGTTGAAATCTTTAATACATATAATGAAATTATGTTAGCATGTGGTTGGAATTCTAGTTTGAAGTGAAAAATGTTGCCATGATTTATTATTTTAATGCTCATGCCTAAGCCTCAAGTTATGCAAGCAAGGTATTTGCTAAAATGCCTAGGACAATAAAAATTATACTTTATGACTCAATTGTGACCAAATTGATGAATCCATGATTTACCCTTATGTTCACAATGACCTCCATGTTATTGTTATATGTTGTAATGGTTTGGTGGAATGCTCATGAGATTAGACTTACGAAATTATGACATGTTTATATGTATTCCTATTTATGTGTAAGCGTATGACATACAAATACTTCATGAAAATCCCTAATGTTTGTACTATAAACTATTGACTATGGTCATGTGTTCATGAAGTGTCATGTCTTTTCAGTTTCATGCTATCAAGTCCTGGGGGTACTTGTACCCAATAATTTAGTTGTGTTCCTAGAGCCAGCTAGTTTTCTCAATTAGTTTCAGAACTCAGTAGAATTTAGTCAGTTACATGACTTAGGAAAATACAGCAATCTCATGAACTCAGTCAGCTAACAGAATTCAGTAACATTCTTTCAGTCCAAAGAACTCAGTGAACTCAGTCCAGTTTATCTCAGTATAATTAGTTCAATGTCTATTCAGTTGGGAGTAGGATTTAGCACCGAGCGAACCTAAGAATGAGGGCACACACTGACCATTGAGGGTGTGACCCTTAGAATAAATCCTTGTGTTCCAGAACTATATAGCCAGCATAGGTTGAGACATCAACACTGATAGTTAAGGGTTGGTGAGGTGGATTAACACTGCCAGTTGAGGGTCCAACTATTATCCTTTGGAGATGCTGCTAGATGACGATCACTCATATCTTGTCCTTACCAGTGTCGTGGTATTGACACCCTTCTAATTAGGGTTACAGATTGGACCCCAACTCTATACTGAAAAGAGGCATGTCAATTAGATGACTACTTCCCACAGTCTCAGTCATACTCTCAGTCAAAGAACTCAGATAGATCTTCAAATTCAGCACTGTTAGATACAGTCATTCAGTTCAGGATGGAACTCAGCTAGTTCTATCAGAATCAGGACAGTTAGATAATCACTCAGTTAATAGTATATCAGTTATACAAAGATTATATTATCAGTATTCAGACTCAGTAGTCAGTATTATCACGATCTTATTTATAGCTACGTATCCATGCATGTATTCTTACGTTCATGTTTTTCAATCAGTTAGTATTGTTCATGTGTATGAACCTCATGTATTCATCCTACCTCACTTTGCATACCAGTATATTCAGACGTATTGACGCATACTTTTCTTGTGTGCTATGGTGTTTTATACCATAGGTTCGGATGCTCAAGTTTCTAATTGCACTTAGCTTCGGATTCAGCCAGCAGCAGTAGATTTACATTAAGTCCCCATCCTTCAAGGATCGTATGATTATTTTATTACTTTATTATTTCAATTTTAATAGACGAAGTTAGTTGGGGATATGTCCCATCAACTCAATAATTTTTAGATAATTTAGGGACTTTTAGACTAGCATGTTTAGAGAGTTTATTTCAGTTTTGGTATTGTTATATCATGTTTCCAAATGTTATATTTTATCAGATATTTGACCCTTATGGCCTTTCAGCCCTTTTATTCCGCATTTATATAGTATATTATGTTATCCTCAGTTATAGATATCAGTCATAGGAACTATTTAGTCCCATCTGAGGACATTATGGACAGAGATCATCATACCCTAGGAGCTCAGACCCAATCTAGGATCGCTGCTTCTAATTACCCTAATAGAGCTCCACCGATTCCCCCTATCCCTTCTCAGGCACCTCGGCTAATGTGTTGAATTATGCCATCCAATTTATTTTTTAACTAGTTGGTAGCCTCTCAGACTGATTGGGTTGCTTCTGTTGCTCCATCCTCTAAGGCCACTAGATTTGGCCAATTTATGATATTGGGTCCTTGTACTTTCACTGGTTCTAAAGTTGAGAAAGATCCTCAAAATTTCATTGACAATATGGAAAAGATTTTTTGTGTGATTTATGTTATTAATATGGAGAGCATGGAGTTCACAGCTTATAAATTGAAAGATGTGGTGTACCAGTGGTAAGAGGAATGGCACCATTCTAGGGGTAATAATGTTGAGTCTACTTTTTGGGATAACTTCTCAAGTGCTTTTCTTAATTATTTTTTTCCTTAAGAGGTGAGGGAGATGAAGGCTAAAGAATTCATAAATTTTAAGCTAGATAGGATGTTAGTAAAAGAGTATGCCTTGAAGTTTCACTAGTTACCGTGGTATGCTCCTGAATTGGTGTCTAGCATGAGGGCTAGAATGAGGAAATTTACTTCTAGGTTATCCCATAAGTTGATCTTAGAGAACAAAGCTGCCTTGTTAAACAAGGATGTGGATATCTCCAAGCTCGTGGTGTATATGTAAAAGGAAGAAGAAGAAAAGATGAAGCAAGCAGAGATGAGTGGAAGGCTGAGTAAGAAGTTTTATTATTCAAATCAGGGTGGAGGTCAGTAGCAGAGTGGTAAATATAGGGGAAAGTAATCTAATAATAAGTGGGGAAATTCTAGTTCCAACTATACGGCTAGTGCACCTTATCTGTAGTCGTCAAGTGATCATCATTCTCATTATGATTGTGGGTTTTGGGCACCAGGAGCTCAGTCTCAGGCTAGCAGGGCTCAGTCAGCTCCATCATATCCTCCTTGTAGATTTTGTGGTCAAGTGCATCATGGTTTTTACAAAGAAAAGAGGAACAAGTCCTTTAAATGTAGTTAGATTGGTCATATTCTAAAGGATTGTCCTTTTAAGGTTTCTTATAGAGCAAATAATATTCTCGTTTCTACTCCATCCGCTCCTGCATGAAAGAGTACTACTTCTACCTCTAGCACCGGCACTGGTTGGAACCATCTATATGTTCTTGCCACTCCCTAGGATTCTGAAGTATCCCCTGATATTTTTAATGATACACTTAAAATCTTCTCTTATGATGCGTGTTGTCTACTTGATCTCAGGTCTTCTCTCTCTTATGTAACCCTTTATGTGGCAGTTCATTTTGGTTTTGATCCTAAGTGTATTTTAGATTCTTTTTCTGTGTCCACCCGATGGGTGACTTTATTGTGGATAGAAGGGTCTATAAGGATCGTATGATGTCGGTCCATGGTAGTGAGACAATAGTGGATCTAATAAAGTTTGACATGGTAGACTTTGATATGATTTTAGGGATGGAATGGTTGTATTCGTGTTATGCGTCCCTTAATTGTCAAATATGTAGGGTCATTTTTCATTTCCCAAAAGAGTCTGTGATTGAATGGGAAGGTAGTTCTATCGTACCTAAGGGAAGGTTTATTTCGTATCTTAGAGCCCAAAATTTAGTTTCTAAAGGGTGCCTCTATCACTTAGTTCATATTAAGGATTCTAGATCTGAAGGTCCTTGTTTGTAGACTATCTCTGTGGTTTGTGAATTCCCAGGGTATTCCCTGATGACCTTCCTAGCATTCCCCTGAGAAGGAAATCTATTTTGGGATTGATCTTCTTCCGAACACTCGTCTTATTTCTGTTCGTCCTTATAGAGTAGGTCTGATTGAGTTGAAAAACTCAAGGAGTAGTTGAAAGATCTTCTTGACAAAGGTTTTATCCGGTCTAGTGTGTATCCATGGGGTGCTCTTGATCTTTTCATGTGTAAGAACGATAGGTCCCTTCAGATATGTATTGATTATTGCCAATTGAATAAGGTGACAGTAAAGAATAAGTATCCACTTACGAGGATTGATGATCTCTTTGATCAGCTTTAGGGTGCTAAGTTCTTTTCTAAGATTGATCTTCGATTTCAGTACCATCAGTTGAATATTAGAGAGGCAGATATTCTAAGACTTATTTTCAAAACCGATACGGTCATTTTGAGTTTTTGGTGACGTCTTTTGGCTTGACCAATGCCCCAGTAGTATTTATGTATCTTATGAATTAGGTTTTTCAACAGTTCTTGGATTTATTCATTATTATTTTTATCGATGATATTTTGATGTATTATAAGAGTGAGGCGGATCAAGCCGATCATCTCTTCCTTGAGTTGTAGACCCTAAAGGATCAGCATTTGTATGCTAAGTTCTCTAAATGTAAGTTCTGGTTAAATGTTGTGACTTACCTGGGTCATGTTAGTAAAAAGAACATGGTGGATCCACAGAAGGTTGTGGAGTTTAAGAAGTGACCTAGACCCATGACTCAAACCGAGATTCGGAGATTCTTGGGTTTAGCTGATTATTATAGAAGGTTTGTGGAAAGTTTCTCTTTGATTGCTTTCACATTGACTAATTTGACTTAAAAGAAGGTGAAGTTCTTACGGTCTGATGCTTGTGAGGGTAGTTTTGAGAAGCTTAAGGATAAGTTCACTTCGACTTTGGTCTTGACTCTGCTTGGGGGAGCTAATTGTTTTGTTGTCTATTGTGATACATCATTGGTTGGATTGGTCTGTGTATTGATGTAGCATGGCAAGGTGGCTTTTTATGCTTCTAGACAATTGAAGGTCCATGAGAAGAATTATCTTATTCATGATTTAGAATTTTTAGCTTTGGTATTTCCATTAATGATCTGGCAAAATTATTTATATAGGGTCCATGTTAATATTTATTCTGATCATAAGAGCCTGAAATATGTGTTCACTCAGAAGGAGATGAATATCAAGGAAAAGAGATGGCTTAAACTGCTCAAGGACTATGACATGAATCTTCACTATCATCCAGGTAAAGCAAACGTAGTTTTTAATGCTCTTAGAAGGTTGTCCATGCGAAGCTTATCTTATATGGATGAGGAGAAGCAAGGTTTGGTGGAGGATATTCATTATTTAGCTAATCTTGAATCTCATCTCGTAGATTCTGAGGATGGTGGTTTAATTGTTCAAATGGTGGCAAAGTCATCTCTTGGTGCTGAGGTGAAGAAGAAGCAAACATTGGATCCTATTTTTATGAAAATTAAGAATGATGTAGGTAGGTAGAAGATGATGATTTTTTATATTAGTGGTGATAGTATCTTGAGGTACTAAGGTAGACTATGTGTTTCCAAGGTTGATGGGTTGTGAGAAAGAATTTTGGTTGAAGCTCATGAGTTGTGTTATACTATTTATCCTGGTTCAACAAAAACATATCATGATCCTAAGGAGATTTAATGGTGGAATAATATGAAGCGGATCTGGCCAATTTTATGGCTAAGTGCATGGTATGTCAGCATATAAAGGTGGAGCACTTGAGGCCCGGTGGGTTGACTCAAGAGATTGAACTACCGATATGGTAATGGGAAATAATTCTAGATTTTATTACAGGTCTTCTGTGGTCTTGCCAGCAGCTTGATTTGATTTATGTCCTCATGGATAGGGTGACTAAGTCCGCTCATTTCTTGCCAGTGAGGACTAATTTCTCTTTTTGAGGATTATGCTAAGTTGTTCATTAAAGAGATCATGAAGTTGCATGGTACTCCAGTTTCTATCATATCTGATCGAGGTACTCAATTTTTCTCTCATTTTTGGAGGTCTTTCCAACAAGGTTTGGGGACTAAAGTGACCCTTAGTACTGCTTTCCACCGACAGATAGATGGGAAAGTGGAAAGGATAATTCAGGTTTTGGAAGATATGCTTCAGGCATATGTGTTTGATTATAGTGGTAGTTGGGTTGACCACTTGCCTCTCATAGAATTCGCCTACAACAACACTTATCCCACTAGCATTGGTATGGCTCTGTTTGAAGCTTTGTTTAGTAGGAGGTGTAGATTTACTATTAGGTTGTTTGAGGTTGGTGAAAATAAGTTGTTTGGCCCTAATTTGGTTCACCAAGCCATAGAGAAGGTAAATGTGATTTAGGATAGATTTAAGGCATCCCAAAGTCACTAAAAGTCCTATGGGGATGTGAGGTAAAGGGAGTTGGAATTCAGTGTTAGTAATTGGGTGCTCTTAAAAATATCTCATATGAGAGGAGTGATGTGGATCGGTAAGAAGGGAAATCTCATTCCCCATTATGTCTGTCCATACTTAATTGTGAAGAGGGTTGGTAATGTCGCTTATGAATTGGAGTTGTCTTCTATTTTGAGCTATATTCACCCGGTGTTTTATATTGAGAAAGTGTGTTGGTGATCCTTCTTCGGTTGTTCCTTTGAAAAAGATGGGTATTTTGAATTCCTTGTCCAATGAGGAGGTCCCGGTTGAGATTTTAGATCGGCAAGTCTGTCGGTTGCAGACAAAGGATATGGCTTCAGTAAAGGTACTTTGGTGGAACCAAAAGGTTGAGAGATCTACTTGGGAAGTCGAGGAGGACATAAAGTCTAAGTATCCATTCTTGTTTCCGGTTTCTAATAATCGTGCTTGAGGTATGTGTATCCCTTAACATTTTTTATCTTTGTTAAAGAAAACTATAAATTCCTTGGTATCTTTGTTTTCTGTCTTAAAGGTGAGAGTGGTTGTGTTGGGAGTCAAATTGTATTAATAAATGGTTATCCTATCACTCAAGGACGAATGATCCTAAGGGTTGGAGTATGTAAACCCCTGGGTTTTTTGTCCTTGAAAATTTTCTAAAATTTTATCCTCAATGTCTTGACTACGACTTACCCCTATGAGTCGTAAGGTGTCTTGACAAGTCATTTGACCCTAGTAGTAAGTTGTACAGTGAATGATGGTTGAGTTTTTGTTCTGAGTATGACTTAAGGATATCATTCATTGGGATTCGTGACGGGTCCTAGGGACACAATCGTAACCAAATTAGAAAGTATGTGGCAAAAATCTGCTCTCAGTACAAATGGCTCACTATGACTTGAAAGGACTTGTTACAAGTTGTTGGATATCGTAGGATGTCTAGTGCTTACCCAAATGGGTTCTGTGTTGATTACGATTGGACCCTACGAGTCGTAGGGTACCATTATGAGTCCTATTGGTTGAGTCGTAGGGTCAACAGATTGTGAATGTCTAAGAGACTGCCTTTGTTACAACTTAGGGTGTTATGTCGTAATGAGCATATATGAGTCATATAGTAACTCGTATACACTGATGACAAAAAATTCAGCTTTTAATTTAAGGGAACTTTGGACAATTCCCTCCTTGCCCAATTAAAACTCCACGTTCATAAAGCACTTAAGGGGGTTCTATTTCATTCTTAACGTACTCAAGCAGCTCCAAATCTCTTTCAAATTCTCTCAAGCATCCATACATAGGGTTTCCAAGAAGTAGGTCATCCAAGGGCGCAAGGGTTGAATTCTTTCCATGAAACTTCGTATTTAAGGTATGTTACTCTTCCTTCATTGCTAATTTGTTAAAAGCATATGTTTTAAAGTATTTTTCATGAGCTATTGATGTTGGTTTTAAAACTAGGGTTGAGGGTTTTGAATGCTTGTTCTTGAACAATGTTTTCCCATGGCTTATTTATGATTATTCATGCTTTAAATATGATTTTGAACTTGTGAGTGCATGGGTATGGTGAATGAACTACTTTGTAATTTTCCCCAAACTTGTGACTTTGAAGTGGTTATGACCCCAATCCTATTTTGTGAAATTGATTTTTAATTATGAGAAATATAGGAATTGAGCTATTCTTGAACTATTGCATTATGATTTTAAATTAAACCAAGGGGGTTGTGAATTCCCCCAAGTGAAGATAATTGTAGTGGCATATTGATGTTACCTTACAAGTATAGTTGGTATGACGATACCAACAATGTATGCTTTAATGTAAAATATGGTCCAATGAATGGCAATATGATGAATGTTTTAATTGGGCTATAATGAGGGTTGTGTAGATGAGTTATGAAAGTGGAGGTTCGAGTGACCGATACTTGAAACCACATTTGCCGATGCAGAGTTCTAAATGACTAGGAAGGTTTGAGTCCCCGTCATTATTATTACATAATTTGGGAGGTTCGAGTATCCCACACATCATTACATGATCGGGTGCTTAAGTCACTTTGGTATATGATTAGGAGGTTTAAGTCCCCATGAATATATATTAGATTATTCTCTGGTTCATGTGGCTACAGGCATTGGGTCCCGACTAGGGCGTAAGAGTTGGGCCCCACCTGGCCTATGGGTACATGTTATGATGGTTGAGCTACAGAATCCTGGCTAAAGTTTTAAAATTTATGTTACGCCTTATTCCCTCTCTCGGCATTTGATATATATATATATATATGTATGTATGTATGTATGTATGTACATGTATTTGATTATGTGCATTGGATTTTGAATGATTTGAAACTATTGATCATGGAAATATGTTATCCTTATCCCTAAGTATCATGCTAGTGTTCACCCCACTAATTGTCTCTGAACATTGTATCCCCATGCGATGAAAGTATCAGAGCTGTTTCTACTTTTCCTGCGTAAAGTTAGGTTAGTCGGCTCGGTTCATCAGTTCGTTGTGGTGAAGTGGTGAGCTTCCATTCTCTGAAAGGCCTAGGCATTTCACCAGCTTCCATTCTTATATTTGAGTTGATTGCTTTCTTTCATATCATTAATATTATCGTTGTCATTTTCATCAGTCAGAGTCGGGGACATGTCCCAACCAAGACTGGTTTTTGGTTCTTTGTTAGATAGTTTTGTTAGAATACTACGGACTTAGGTTATGTTGGTTAGATATTTTGGTCAGTTTTCGATTGGCAGATTATAGACATGTTTTAATTACCTTTAAGCTTATTCTTACGTTATGTTGTTATATGTTTAGAATTCATCCGATAGGGGTGATATTTTGTTGTTTGGTTAGGATTAAGGGGGTGATCTCCGATCCCCGGTAGAGTTGAGTTACAAGTCATGGCCAGGCCCTAGTTCAGGTCATGACATACGAATAGGATGAATAAAGGAACACAATTTCCCAATGATTACAGATGTGTTAGACAAGATAGCTTCTTACCTTTTGAGAGTTAGAGATTTGGATCACGGTAAAGAAAATCCTTCTAGTGAGCTTCACAGTAACATAGCTAAACTTGACACTTTAGAATTGTCTAATGAACAAAGTGTAAGTCATATATTATATTTATGTGAGTCTAATAATTCATTACCATATGTTGATAATGTATATGTTGAGAGTGTGGATACACTAGTTGATCCTAATAATGACTGGATTGATTTTTCTTGTAAGGTCAATATGAGTCCACTTAGTATTGACGCTTGTGTTTTGAGTGATAGTACATTGTCTTGTGAAAATTATATTGATCAACTTGCGTGTGAATCTAGTCCACTGCTTGAGGATGTTTGTGATGAGATTAACAAACCTCAAGTTAGTGATGATGTTGATAATGTTTGTCAATTTAATAGGAGTGACTCCTTGATTATAACTTTTATTTAGTATTCTATTACTTGTTCTTCTCATAAATATCATGTGCTTGAAAATGCTTTGAAAAATAATGTCTTTTTTAGAGTGAAATTGCATGTTTTAACTCATCTTCTTGGGTTGATCGTTCTCTCCTTATGTAAAATATCTTATTTGAAGATGATGAAATAAATCCTAGTTATGTACCTACTTGTGTTGATTTGTTAATGATGTAGCTCTTCTTAAGCACTATACCCTATATAACAACCCACTATGTTGGGACAACATTCATTCCAAAGATGAAAATCTCCTTTTGGAAGATGAGAGTACTCTTACAGCAAAATATCTTGTTGAAATGGAAGGTGGTCCTTGTTCCCTAACTATTTATTCTTCTTTATGTGTTCTAATTCTTAGGTGTACTCTTGATAATGTTATTGTGTATAGCAGTGAATATGCCCTTGAGGACACCTTAGATGAAGTCAATTTTTGAGACACCTCCTTTTCCTCTCTATTTTCCCATGGTAGTAATTATGCTTGTGATGAGAGTATATATTCTTATGATAAGGGTACTCTTGAGACAAATGAGTGTTTCTTTGAACCATGTCTATGAACTTTCTATCTATTTGACCCCAGTGACCTTTTGAAATATGGTGATTATGAAATATGCCGCTTAGGGCTTGGTCAAGATGACAAGAAAGATTTGGTGAAATTTGATGGTATCATCCCTATTATTGAGAGTATTTCTTAAGGATTCATAATCCACTTGATGGGCTAAAGCTATGTATAGGAATGATTTCAAAAAAAGATAAGGACTCTTTAAGGAAGGGGGTCAATCAAAAGGTCAAAAAGCATTCTCTTAGTGTGTACTATGCTAAAGCTTCTAACCTAAAGGGTAAAAATATTCTTATTAAAGCTTGGTATAGGTCCCATAAGCTTAAATGTTGAATAATCTCTCTGTCACGACCCAGGACTACCCTTAGTCGTAACACAGTGCTTAAAGCCACAAGTAAGCCCAAGATAACCTATGAATTCGGTATCTGCTGTGAGCATTGAATAAACTAATCATAAAACAACATATGTGGAAGCTAAACTAATGAGAAATTTTGTTAATATGTAATACAAAAACAATACCCAATATGTTTGTACTACTGATAAAAATAGAAAACAATACTGACTATCTGAAAACCTCTAAAACATGAGGAGTTGATAGGACAAACCCCCTAACTAACTCCTACTGACTAAAATAAAAGAAGTACTAAAATATAACTGCGAATAATTTGTCCTCAATGGATATGGACTCACCACAACTGCTGTTGAGTGGCACTGAACTGACAAAGGGTGAGCGGGGAAATGAGCATTTGATCCTATGTTATAGGACAACATAGAGCAAAAAAGAGTATGCAATCTGTACTTTGAATGTATTGGTATGTGAGATAAGGACTAACTGAAGTACATATAGATACTAAGCATAAATACATGAACATGTGAAACGAATCCATGACCAAGTAAAGCATGTACTGAAATAATCTGTAAAACTGACTAACAGAATGTCGGTAGACTAAACACTTAGTCATGCAAACCTGTACTAATATTATAAGAATACTAAATTGAAACTGTGGGAGCTATCATTTAATCGGCATGCCCCAATCTAAGCTGATCAGTATCCAACCTGTAACCCAGTTGGAAGGGTGTCAGTACCTTGCCACAAGTACTAACACTGGCTATGTGGATCTACTAATTTGGTGTCCCAAACGACTAGGGTGTCAGTCCTCTACTGGCGGGTGACCCCTAAGAGAGTGTCAATCCTCTACTGGCAGGTGACCTCTCATAACCTATGTTGGCTACGTAGTTTTGAAACTTAGGGAATTTTACTAAAGGTCTTATTTCTCTACTGGTTGGTGAGCCTTCATCCCTAGGTTTGCTCGCTGTTAAGTCCTACTCCCAACTAAACTGGCACTGGTATTATTATTTGTATAACATGATTTGGTACTGATAGTACTCATTATGAAAAATACTTTGAAAGTAATGATGCAAGCATAAAACTAAATGACTTGTAACATGAAAACAGTAACATGAATTATTTCCTTATGTATCGGGTGTTCATAACCCACCAGCACTATCTAGAATCATATTTAACACTCATTAATTCAATAATAACGCATGGAGTAAACAATTGAACAATCAAACATATGGAAACACCATTATTCTGTGGGAATGTATTTTGATGGTTTAGAATCAAAACAATTTAGAGGAAATTTATAAAATCATAGTCTCATGAAATTTCACCAATTTAGGGAAAAGGGTTTATACTTATGAAATAGGAATTTCTTGGGACTCAATGGGAGAAAAGGACCCATTGATGAATATCCCACATACCTGGTAGTGAGAGTCTTGAGAAATTCCTTGGAACTGATCTTGCTCTTGTGAAACCCTAGTCTGCTTGAAGAAGATGGGAAAATCACATTTTTGATCCCTTTTAGGTTGAATACAGTTAATTGATGAATTTGGGGATTTGGGGTCCTTTTATACTACCCTTGAGAAGCCAAAAAGACTTGGGTTTGGCCTTTAAGGGAGTGTAAAAAGACATAAAAGCCCTTGGAAAAAGTATAGGAAAATATGTTCCCAGTCATTGCGACTTCCCCATACGACTCGTCATGACTGAGTAAGAGTCATATGGTGTAGTCGTAGTCTGAAGATTGACTCATGGAATCCTTACTGGTTAGGATGCGAGTCCACTATATGACTCTAACATCTCATTATAATTTCCATGCTGGACTCATAACCACTTAAAGGGGATCTTACGTACCATACTGTTGTAACTACGAGTCATTCCATATGACTCATAGCCACTGATTACAAGTCTTACGGAGGAGTAGTAGGCACTGGGACCAAATGTGGGGTCTTCAATAGAATGACTACGACTTACTTATGATGACTCGCTATGAGTGCTTATGACTCATTTCCTGAGTCGTTGTCATGGTAGTGTCTTAGATCCTTAAGGCATACTTTTCACAACTTTTTCCCATGACATAGGATTAAGATGAGTCTTGATGGATTGGAAAGCTAACTTGGCGGCCTATCTTTTGGGAGGTTCAAGACATGAAAATTCGAGGTATTACAATATCCCCCCCTTTGGATCATTCTTCCTTGAATAAAACAAGATGATCTAAAGTACTAGGAAGACTGAGACTATACACTGAATGATTATGAGTCGAATCATGATAAATATCTGAAATTTGAAGCATGATACATGAACTGAACCAAACTCATGAATGCCTAATATGACATCAGTATGGCTGAATAGCTAAGATAGAAAATGAGAGGATTACATTAACAAAATCATTATCTCAAGCTGAATCTTAATTCATAGAGAAGAGATAGGGACATTTGTCTTGTATATAGGTTTCTTCTTCCTAATTAGCTCCCTCGGCGGGCTGATTACTCAACAAAACCTTAACCAAGGCAACTTTATTATTTCTCAACCTACGAATCTGACGGTCAAGGATTTCAACTGGGATTATTTCATAGGAAAGGATAGCTTTCACGCCCATACTCTCTAATGAAATGACAGAAACTGGGTCACCAATGCATTTCTTTACGGGGATTGACCTTTTATTTTTTTTACAGAAAACTCTCACTCATAAGCTACCTTCCCCAGACAGCTCAAAATCCTATATGGGACAACATAGCTGGGATTGAGCTTTCCTTTCTTACCAAACCTCTTCACCCTCTTCATGGGTGAAATTTTCAAGAAAACCAAGTCACCAAAATCAAACTCAAGACACTTCTCCTTGCATAAGCATAGGACTTGTGTCGGCTCTGGGCTGTCTTCAACCTTTCTCAAATCAATTGAACGTTCTTCATCACCTCATACACTAAATCTAGCCCTATCAAAGTAGCTTAACCTATTTCAAACCAACCAATGGGAGACCTATACCTCTTTTCATAGAAAGACTTAAATCGAGCCATCTGAATACTGGTGTAATAGCTATTGTTATAGGAAAACTCAATTAAATTAAGTGGTCATCCCAACTATCCTTGAAGTCTATACCATAAGCCCTCAACATGTCCTCTAATTTCTGAATGGTCCGCTCTTCCTGACCATCTATCTGAGGATGAAAAGCTGTACTGAGACAAACTTGGGTACCAAGACCCTTCTGAAAAGCCTTCCGAAATTGAGAGGTAAACTGGGGAACCTCTATCTAAAATAATTTTCAAGTGAATCCTATGAAACTTTACCAACTCCTTGAGATAAAGTCTAACATAATCCTCAGTTGATTATAAAGTATGAACTGATAAGAAATGGGCTGACTTGGTCATCCTATGTACAATGACCCAAATCAAATCATGCAAACGATGTGTAGGAGGCAACCCTATAACAAAATCCATGTTCACCATCTCCCACATCTAAGTGGGGATGCTAAACTCCTGAAGCATACCACTAGGCCTTTAGTGCTCAACCTTAACCTACTAACAATTCCAATACTTAGCCATAAATATCGCAATATCTTTCTTCATACCATTCCACCAATAGACTTTTTGCAAATCATAGTACACCTTAGTGCCTCTTAGGTGAATAGAGTATCACGAACCATTCACTTCTGCTATCATTCTCTACCTCAAATCATCTATATTTGGGGCACATAACCTTCCCTAATAATAAAGCACGTCATCTCTCTCTTGGGATAAAACCTCAACTTTCTGGTCTTAAACTCTCTCTTTCAACTAAACTAGAATAAGATCTCTGTCTTGCTTTTTCTTTACCTTGAAAACCAAGGAATATTATAAACCAAAATACTACCTTTCACTAAATCAACCAACTGAACACCCAATCTAGAAAGATGATGAAACTCATGGATTAACTCCTTCTTATCATCCTCAACGTGCACAACACTCCCCATAGATAATCTACTAAGGGCATCGGCCACTACATTAGCGTTACTCGGGGGACACAACACACTCATATCATAGTCTTTCAATAAGACAAGCCACTTTTTTCTAATGAAGATTTAGGTCCTTCTGAGTGAACACAAATTCTAAACTCATATGATCTATAAACACATCAAATCTTTAATGCAAAAACAATTGTTGCCAACTCAAGATCATGAGTCGAGTAACTCTTCTCATGGGGTTTAAGTTTTCTAGAGGCGTAGGTTATCACCTTGCCTCGCTA